>NC_056729.1:732570642-732703142 GCF_019279795.1 Protopterus annectens | reverse complement strand
AGGTATGTCAATGTATGTACAATTCCAAGACATGCCAATAGTATAACATAAAGCACATATGTATATAGCAAATTATGTAATGCTGTTTACACCTCATGTGTGAGTATATTCATATCATCACACATGATAGTATATATGTAACTGTCGCACAAGGGTGCATTTCAATGTAGATGAATCATCATCTCCTTTCGGCTTATCCTGGTTAGGGATCGCCACAGCAGAACAACAGTCCGCAGAACAAATGGCAGTGGAGTTTTACAGTGTTGAGTTGCCAGCCCAGCGCCCAACCTTCCACAGAAGGCACACACATGTACACACTCACACCTAAGGTCAATTTAGAGTGTCCAATCCACCTACAGCATTTCTTTGGGATGTGGGAGGAAACCAGAGCAGCCGGAGGAAACCCATGCAACTACAGGGAGGACATGCAGACTCCACACAGAAGGCACCCCAGCCGAGAATCGAACTGGAGAACCTCTTGCTGTGAGGCAGCAACGCTAACTGTTGCACCACCGCGGCTGCCCTATTTCAATGTAGATGAATGGTTGTGATATAAACATCACTGAACAGAGAGGGCATTTAGCAAGGATGGTATATACAATAGGGGTATGTGCATGTTGTAAAGATCTGGAAAATAATTTGCTTGAATATGAGTGAAATGTCAGCATACCTCACAAACAATTATGGAGAAATAAGCAACAGACTCATGGGCAACTGCTGACAGAAGCAGGCACAATCAGAAACAATTTTAAAATATTAAAAACATTAATCTGTGATCTTGCCAGAATATGAGTTTAATTTATTATGCATGTTCTGCAGGAACAGACATGTACAGTTATAATGATTGCCATATTCTGTATGGTGAAGTCACCACCCCTTTTCCAAAAATAAACTGTCTTTGGAAGGGTTAAGTGGGACAGTGCTACACCTGGAGTTGAATTCAGGGGCAGTCCTGGCAATCTGAGAGGTTTGCATGACACATAATCCACAAGCTACACGTGCAAGAATCAAACCTAAGTCAACAATGTCAACAATGATGTCTGTATTTACTGGGTGCAACACAGAAATATATATCACACATGCATCTTGTACAACACTTTGAGGGGAAGTCTGCGCTATCAAATCCTAACAGGTACACGTACCAAAGAATAGTTTTGCATGGGCAACAAGATGTGTGCAAGCTTACTGTGCCAAATTTAATACACTTGGCAAAAGCATCCCTGACTGACATAGGTATCAGCAAAAAAGGACCAGTACTACAAGAGAAGGACTCAAACCTTTATTCAAAAATCACAAAACAGCCAGAGACCAGTTTCAGTCCTAAGCCTTTATCAATGTACACATAGACTGTAAAGAAAAAAATCTATTATAGCATAATCTAATTAATTAACCAATCACCATAGCCCAATTAAAGGCATTCATTCAAACCAGGTGAAAACAAGCTCCCTAGTCTCACCATCCATGCTTTTTCTTTCTTATTCAAAATATTTTCCAACCTAATTTAGAACTTCCATCCTCCCAAACCCTATCAATAATAATGAACCTAAATTGGGCAGAGGGGTGACCAACCTGTTTATAAAACCTGTTTTCAGAAATTAAGTAGTGATCTATTAGTTTCTGAAAGTGAATTGAAAGACAGGAAAATACGTACGTTTAACAGGGAAAAGAAGGACTATAGTTCTGGTAAGCCTTTTGAACAAATTAAAACTGTAAAGTTTTCCCAGAATGAGACTAAAAGAACAAGTCAAAAAAGGAAAAGAAGAAAGTCTATTCTCAAGAAGGACTCTAGTGATACCTCAGGGGAAGCTTCATCATCTTACACTGATACAGAACCTGAATTCCAACAAACATCACCGGCTTCAAAGAAAAGTTGTTCTTCTTTGACTTCTGGTGGTTTGTTAGGATAACTTACATGTTGGGATGACATCTATGCGTGTTTATTGTCTGCACTTACTGTTGAATCTAACAAGTTGGTGGTCTACATCATTTGGTTTTGGCGTTTAAAATACGGCTTTCCCGTCTTGTATGACTATGCATTTAACATTGACTTCAAAGATATAGTTCACCAGTGACTCAGACTGTTTGGTTAACCATTGTTTTAATTGTGATCTGTTTTGGGGATTTATTTACAGCTGGTGCTATGGAAGATGGCGGACGTGTTTTTTCACGTTTGCGAACACTAAATGTTCATCAATGACTGTATATGTTTAATTCCAGGTTTGCTGTTGAACTTTTAGGGATTTTGGGACTGTTTGTTTAATTTGAGTCTCTGGATGCAACTTCGGAACTTTAGCTTTAATTACGATTCGTTTTCTGGGTTCACTTACAGTTTGACGTCAGTAAAGATGGCGGACGTGTTTTATCATGTTTGTGAACCTTAAACAGCTATCAATGATTTTGCATGTTTAATTTTAGGTGTGTTGATTATTCCTTTTGGCAAATTTTGGAAGCTTAATAAATACGTTGTTATTTGTGCAAATTATTACATAACAGGAAACATTTGCAGTTTGGGGCTTTTGCACATGCAGCAGCATTGAGGGGCTAGTGTCTAATTGTTACAGGGTTAATTGTTTGACTCTGTTTTATATTTTCTGACAACCAAAGATACTGAATAAGATTTGTTGGATAACTGTTATACTATTTTTGAGTTATAGGGGCGTTAATTGGAAATATGCCTCATATTAGTCTATCAACAAAATTTGTTGGATTGTATTTTTGAATTTGGGAAGATGTTTATAATGGATAATATGTTTTTTATTTTGCTCTAAAGGCTATGCAAATATTGTCACATATTGAGCCTGTTAATATTGTCTTAAATCAAACTTAGATTTGGGATTTTTGATTGCTGCATTTAATATTAGCAGCTATACTTTATATGAGAGGTTTAATAATAGAGGGTTTACCATATACTAAGGTTAGTGTTTAAGTGGTCACTTATTTTATTTTGTTATATCAACCAGTATACTTATTATATTGGTTTATTCCCAAAATTTTCACATAAGAGTTAAGGCGTTTGGTTCCAATTCTTATTAAGATGGATTTGATGAGTATTCTAGAAGGCCTTTCGGCGGACATGGATGATATAGGGGTTTTGGCATTGACCTCAATATGTTAGGTTCTTTAAATCAAGAACCACAGCAGGTTCATGAATGTACTGAGTTGTTTGATAAATTACTTAGGAGCATGAAAAACCTTAGATCTTCAGTATGGCATACTAGGCTTTTTAAATCCTATATATTGAAGGGGATTTCACCTAGGGGTCTTTGAGTTAAAATTAAACCCTTATTTGGACAGGCCGATGATGTTTTGTTAAATACCTGGGCAGATATACAACAAAATACAGCAATGAATTTTGTTAAAGCTTTACATGCTTTTTATGTACGAAAGATTGAGAGCCAAATGCCAGAAGTTACCATTCTATGTGAGTTGGTGAAAAAACATAGTGACCAACCTAAGTAGTGATCTATTAGTTTTTGAATGTGAATTGAAAGACAGGAAAATACATAAGTTTAACAGGGATAAGAAGGACTATAGTTCTGGTAAGCCTTTTGAACAAATTAAAACTGTAAAGTTTTCCCAGAATGAGACTAAAAGAACAAGTCAAAAAAAGAAAAGAAGAAAGTCTATTCTCAAGAAGGACTCTAGTGATACCTCAGGTGAAGCTTCATCATCTTACACTGATACAGAACCTGAATTCCAACAAACATCACCAGCTTCAAAGAAAAGTTATTCTTTTCCAGAAGTTGGTTCTATACATAATTGTAACATAAGTAAAGTTCCTTTAGACCAAGAAGGAGAGGGGTGCGTAAATATAAATCCAGACGCATTTCTGGAAACTTTGCTGAATATTCTTCAACCCAAGTAGATTGTTAAAAATGTTCATAGCATTTCATCCATATCATTGTCTGACTCTGAATTGAAATTGTTGCATAAGGGATTAAACTTTGTATCTGGCTATGTTGTGTCGGAGGAAACTTTTGTTCAGGACTTGAATTCATTCTGTAGGTTATTGAATTTGAGATTGTTTTTTGACAATGATGTGAACTATACTACTGCAACTTTAACATCTGATTTTGTATTCCATAAATCCACATTTGTACCCCCTATGAATAAACATGTAGACATTTTTTATAAATGTGTATTGAAAGAGTTACATTCTGGCATTCATACTGATAATCGGTTTCTTTCTAATAATCTGTCCAAATTAGAAATTGCGGCTTTAAACAATTCGAGACAGAATAAAAATATTGTGATTATGAATGCTGATAAAGGGGGTACAATTGTTGTTATGCATTGGGTCATGTATACAGCAGATGCAGATAATCAATTAAAAGATGATACATTTTATATTACAATGTCTATTGATCCCACCATCAGGTTCAAAAGTGAGATTGATGCATTTTTAGACCTGGCAGTTAGTGAGGGTATTATTAGTGACAAAGTCTCATTCCATTTAAAGATTAAAGATCCATTGCCTCAACACCTTTATTTGCTTCTGAAAATTCATAAATATGCCACACAGCTCCCTGAAAGACCTATTGTTGCTGGTAATGGTTCCCTTATGGAACCGTTATCTAAATTCCTTACTAGATATCTTCAACCATTATTGGTACATGCTAGAGCTCGGATAAAAGACACTACCGACTTTTTGAATGTTATTTCTGATGCTCAGTTGGATGATGGCTGGTTAATGTGCATTCTAGATGTGGTTTCTTTATACACAAGTATTCCCCATTGGGCTGGCTTAAGTGCTCTTGAATATTGGTTAGAAAAAATATATTTATACAGTCCTGGATTTAACACTTTTCTTATTTGTTTAACAGAGGATGTGCTCACTAAGAATGTGTTATATTTTAAGGACACTTGTTATTTACAGCTCAAGGGCACTGCTATGGGGGCTTCTTTTACCCCCATTTATGCCGACCTATTTATGGGATACTTGGAGCAAATGATTATTTATGATAATAGTCATAATATATTTTGGGAAGAAATTGATATTTGGAGAAGGTTTTTAGACGACTGTTGGTTAGGGTGGAAATCTGATGCCCAATATTTGTATGAATTTGTTGAATATTTTAATGAAAACAAATGGGGCATCCAATTCACTTTAAATTTTAATAGGCAGTCGATTCCCTTTTTGGATGTGTGAGTCAATAAACAATTGGATGGTACACTATCTTCCACATTCTATCGTAAACCTTTCCATTTTAATAATCTTCTACATGCAACCAGCTGTCATCCACCTCACATGATAACATTCCAAAGTCCCAGTATATGAGTATTCGTAGGATCTGTTCCAGTAATGCTGATTTTGTTAAGCAAGACAAGGAATTAACTCAGAGGTTTGTACAACATGGATATAATATATCACATTTGTCCCAGGCCAGTAATCAGGTCAAGCAAATAAATAGAGGGGACTTGTTGAAATACAAGAGTTACGATCAACAAAAGTGTCATCCTATCCAATTTATTACCAGTTATGGCAGGAATACATGGGTATTTATGGATATTATAAAAAGTCATTGGGATTTTTTGTTATCGGGCGAATGCCTTAACACATTCCTGGAAAACAGATGTTGTTTCTCTTTTAGAAAAGGTAAAACCATGGGTGGTTAGTCTAACCACTACAAGCATAGTAAACTAGTTTCAAAACCCAAACAAACTACTATTGAAGGGGACAAAGTGGTGGGTTGTTTTTCCTGTGGATACTGTTCATTTTGTAAACACATATTTCAAACCAAAGAGTTTTCATCCAAAAATACACCACGTATATTTAATATTAATGTTTTTCGTAATTGTACTATGGCTTGGGTAATTTACCTAGTAATATGTACTTGCTCTGCCTTTTATATAGGGCAGACATCTAGACCTATTACGTTTTGGATGTCTGAACACTTCAGCAGTATTAGAAATAAAAATCCTAATAATGCGTTATACAAACACACTTTAAAACATCCCTCTGTCCAATTTAGGTTCATTATTATTGTTAGGGTTTGGGGGGGTGGAAGTTCTAAATTAGGTTGGAAAAATATAGTGAGACTAGGGGGCTTGTTTTCACCTGGTTTGAATGAATGTATTTAATTGGGCGATGGTGATTGGTTAATTAATTAGATTATGCTATAAAAGATTTTTTTCTTTACAGCCTATATGTACATTGATAAAGGCTTAGGGCCGAAAACGGTCTGTGACTGTTTTGTGATTTTTGAATAAAGGTCTGAGTCCTTCTCCTGTAGTGCTGGCCTTTTTTTGCTTTTACTGTTGGATATTTGGACCTGTGCACTAGCCTTCCATGCAAAGGTTTCTTTTGGTTGCCATTTTGACATAGGTATCAGGCATAAGGATAACAACACTTACAATCAACACACTGTTATGAGTGGATTCCCTACACATAGCTGGGTACTGCATGCATGTGCCACATGCAATAGCAATGGATATGGTCTGAAGCATCTACAATTGATAAGTGACTTAAGAAGGGGTGTGTTATAATGAATGGTACAGGAATATGTGTGACTGGTGGCAATGCATCAACTATGCCCATGTGCACACAAACTACAGCAGTGCAAAGTCCAGCTTCACTGAGTGAGGAACCTGTCACTGTAATAGTGTTCACATACAAACAATGCATGGAGCACGCTGTAGAAGCACATGTCAAACCTCTGTGATCTCTGTCCCCTGACATTACCAGTGAAAATGTTATACTGGCATGAAATCCTGACATGCATGCATATGTGTTCATGGAACTATCAAGTAGTAATACTGATGTGATGTACTGTTATGCCTGTGACACTGTACAGTCACAACATAGCTGTACCTAGGATACAATTGGACTTCATGGTTTCATAGTTTCATAGGAGAGTACTAGGCTGATGTTCCAAGATGATATAAAATCCTAGCCATATTTAATATGAGTATCACAATTTTAAATAGGTATGTGAACAAAGTTCATGCAGTTATGAGCCTATGCTATGTCATCTAAGACAAACTGCCTCTATGAATGAGGAACATGGGCATAACACCATGAGTACAATTACCATTAAACATCTATTGATGTAGGTTGTACTTGAATAGGAAAGATATTTGCTTTATGTGAACAGCAAGCTTGTTCCAGAGCAGGAGTAGTATCTGAGAGATGTCTGCGTCTCTCCATCACTTATTATGTCAGAGGCTAGGTTAATATCCTTGGAATGAGTGACCCTCCTGTGGTTTGCTTTAACAATGTCTGACATTTCAATTAGGGCCAGATTATAGAATGTCCTGTAGGACAGACACATATCGGCCATTAGCAGTCTGTAGGGAACAGAACACAGTAATATGTCTTTCAATCTTTCCATGTAGGTCTTGTCTTTACACTCATTATCTTCATTGTGCAAAATCTCTGGTGGTGCTCAAGCTGTTGCAGATGTGGGGTGAGTTACATGGAAAAGGGGTGCATTGTTCTTAATTATTGTTGTGATGAGTGCCGAGTACAATGGAATTATAAAATCCTTTCATCTGGATGACATGCCCATACATATGATTTGTGCACATAGAAGGGATTTGTCACCACTGTGTACACACGGTGGTCAAACTTATTATTATCTACCTGAGTAAACAGATCACATACCACTGGGTCCACTCATTGGGGTGTGCTATCTATATTGTAATTAGCTTGGCTATTTGCTTTACAAAATGGAATAATTAAGCTATTTTGACATTTTAGTGTGTCTCCATGGCTCTGGAACTAATCATTTGTATGAGTTAATACTTTCTACAGTGTGTCAATACCATTACTAGATTTAAGGATTGTCCACAATTCTCAGTCATCTGCAAAGTTGTTTGGACAAAGGCTGTGTAAGTTTACCTTGACTTCTATGAATTAAATACCAAACTGGAAAGGACCTAGTACAGAACCCTGTGATACGGCACTGTTCACTGGCCTCTTGCTGGAGGTGAATTCACACAATTTGATAGTATGTGCCCCGTTGATGATCCATTGTGCTACCCACTTGGTGAGATACTGGTTTATGGCCAGTTGAGACAGCTTCTCGATAATAGCTGAGTGTGGAATTGTGTCAAATGCCTTGGCCAGGTCAAGTTGGGTGGGATGTCCCTCATCCATGGCCTTGGTGAGCTTCTCAAAGATGTAAACAAGATTTAACAGACATGATCTAGCCTTAATGAATAAAAAATGGGTTGGTTACACAGTCAGGAGATTACATATGTCCTTTTTGATAAGGTCCATAATGACTTTTCCCACTGGCTTACAGATGAGGCTAGTCAGGCTTAAGCGGCTATAATTACCTGTGTTGGGCAATGCCCCCCTTGTTCAGACAGTTGACTGTTGCTGTGCACCATTCTTCCAGGAAGTAGCATGTCTTGAGGCTGTAGTTTAGTAGAGATCCAACTGTAAAATTTTGATAAGGCAACATGTGATATTGTCAGGACTCATTGATGCAGTGTTTTTAGCCTTTCAGAGTCCACAGATGAGCTTCTCTGTTGAGAAAATATGTAATGTTTGTATGCATACATTGTGTGACAATAGGTGGGGTTAGGGGGTATAGTTTGATCCAAATCTGTCAGCGGCTGGTTTTCTATTGCCTCCGGTTGAGTATTGGTAGTGTCATACACAATCATGTGTATCTATAGCTATGTATTCACCTTAATATTTTGTACTTACTTAAAAAAAAGATCTGTGACAACGCCGCCAAGTAAGAGAGGAGGAAGGCTGGGAGTGTGGTAGTGAGGGTAGGAACTTTGAATGTTGGCAATATGACTGGTATAGGGAGAGAGCTAGCTGATATGATGAAGAGAAGGAAGGCTGATATATTGTGCATGCAAGAGACGAGATGGAAGGGGAGTAAGGCCAGGACTATTGGAGGTGGTTTCATATTGTTCTATTATGGTGTGAATGGGAGGAGAAATGGGGTAGGGGTTATCCTGAAGGAAGAGTATGCTAAGAGTGTTTTGGAGGTGAAAAGAGTGCCAGACAGAGTGATGTTTATGAAGCTGGAAATTGATGCTGTGATGATGAATGTTGTTAGTGCATATGCTGCACAAGATGGGTGTGCGATGGATGGGAAAGAAAAATTTTGAAGTGAATTGGATGAAGTGGTGGTGAGTGTACCCAAGGGTGAGAGAGTGGTGATTGGAGTGGATTTCACTGGGTATGTTGGTGAAAGGAACAGAGGGGATGGGGAAGTGATGGGTAGGTATGGTGTTAAAGAGAGGAATGCAGAAGGTCAGATGGTAGTGGATTTACGAAAAAGATGGACATGGCTGTGGTGAATACATATTTTAAAAAGAGGGAGGAGCATAGGGTGATGTACAAGAGTGGAGGAAGATGCACACAGGTAGATTATATCCTATGTAGGAGGGTCAGTTTGCAGGAGATTAGAGACTGTAAAGTGGTGACAGGAGAAAGTGTAGTTAGGCAGCATAGGATGGTGGTCTGTAGGATGAAGTTGGTGATCAAGAAGAGGTGGAGGCATGTGAGGGCAGTGCCAAGGATCAAATGGTGGAAGCTGAAAAGGCGTGATTGTGAGATGGGTTTCAAGGAAGAGTTAAGACAGGCACTGGGTGGCAGTGAAGAGTTACCGAATAACCAGGTAACTACAGCATAGCTGGTAAGGGAGACAGCTAGAAAGGTGTTTAGTGTGACATCTGGACAGAGGAAGGAGGATAAGGAGACCTGGTGCTGGAACGAGGAAGTACAGGACATTATACAGAGAAAGATGTTGGCAAAGAAGAAGTGGGATTGTCAGAGAGATGAATAAAGTAGACAAGAGTATAAGGAGATGAGGTGTATGGTGAAGAGAGAGGTGGCAAAGGCTAAGGATAAGGTGTATGGAGAGTTGTGTGAAAGGTTGGACACTAAGGCGGGAGACAAGGACCTTTATTGATTGGCTAGACAGAAGGACCAAGCCAGGAAAGATGTGCAGCAGGTAAAGGTGATAAAAATAATGAGGGAAACATACTTACAAGTAAGGAGAGTCTGTTGAGCAGATGGAAAGAGTACTTTGACGGGCTGATGAATGAAGAGACAGAGAGAGAGAAAGAAGGCTGGATGATGTGCGGATAGTGAATCAGGAAGTGCAATGGATTAGCAAGGAGGAAGTAAGGATAGCCATGAAGAGGATGAAGAAAGGCTGTTGGTCCAGATGACATACCTGTGGAAGCATGGAGGTGTTTAGGTGAAATGGCAGTGGAGGTTTTAACCAGATTGTTTAATGAAATCTTGGAAAGTGAGAGGATGCCTGAGGTATGGAGAAGAGGTGTTTTGGTACCACTTTTTAAGAATACGGGTGATGTGCAGAGCTGTAGTAACTACAGAGGGATAAAACTGATCAGTCACAGTATGAAGTTATGTGAAAGAGTAGTGGGAGCTAGGTTAAGAAGGAAGGTGATGATTAGTGATCAGCAGTATGGTTTCATGCCAGAAAAGAGCACTACGGATGCAATGTTTGCTCTGAGAGCGTCAATGGACAAGTATAGAGAAGGTCAAAAGGAGTTACATTGTGTCTTTGTGGACTTAGAGAAAGCATATGACAGGGTGCCTGCAGAGGAGTTGTGGTATTGTATGATGAAGGTCAGAGTGGCAGCGAAGTATGTAAGAGTGGTACAGGATATGTACGAGGGTAGTATGATAGTGGTGAGGTCTGCGGTAGGAGTGATGGATGCGTTTAAGGTGGAGGTGAGATTACATCAAGGATCAGCTCTGAGCCCTTTCTTATTTGCAATGGTGATGGACAGGTTGATAGATGAGATCAGACAGGAGTACCTGTGGACTATGATGTTTGCGGATGACGCTGTGATCTGTAGTGAGAGTAGGGAACAGGTTGAGGAGACCCCAGAGAGGTGGAGACACATTCTAGGGAGGAGAAAAATGAAGGTCAGCAGGACTAAGACAGAATCTATGTGTGTGAATGAGAGGGAGGATAGAGGAATGGTGAGGGTGCAAGGAGTAAAGTTGGCGAAGGTGGGTGAGTTTAAATACCTGGGATCAATACCTGGTGAGTGAGGAAGAGAGGTGAAGAAGAGAGTACAGGCAGGGTGGAGAAGAGTGTCACGAGTGATTTTTGACAGACGGGTATCAGTAAGAGTGAAAGGGAAGGTTTACAAGAGGGTAGTGAGACCAGCTATGTTTTATGGGTTGGAGACTGTGGCATTAACAAAAAGGCAGGAGTCAGAGCTGGAGATGGCAGAGTTAAAGATGTTAAGATTTGCATTGGGTGTGATGAGGATGGACAGGATTAGGAATCAGCATATTAGAGGGTCAGCTCAGGTTGGATGGTTTGGAGATAAAGCCAGAAAGGCGAGACTGCATTGGTTTGAACATGTGCTGAGGAGGGATGCTGGGTATATTGGGAAAAGGACACTAAGGATGGAGCTGTCAGGTAAGAGGTAAAGAGGAAGGCCTAAGATAAGGTTTATGGATGTGGTGAATGAGAACACGCAGGTAGTTGGCATGACAGAGCAAGATGCAGAGGGCAGGAAGAAATGGAAACAGATGATCCACTGTGGTGACCCCTAATGGGAACAGCTGAAAGAAGAAGAAGAAGACTGCCAAGTACACCCTTGAGTATGCATCACATGACACAAAGTGGAACTGTTAACACAGTCATACTGCTCCACCTAGTTCACATCATTATATCATTTGCACATCATATGCATATGTGTCTATCATTGGAAAGGTGTGCATGAGGGTTTGGATACCATACATGGACACATTACAAATGAGGTGGATGTGGTTCATGCAGAACAGTTAAGGACACAAATGCTGACAGTCACACAATGCTGCTGGGCAACACCTGAATAATCCCCTTGTGAACAGCAACACAATTGTGCATACAATGAATTCCCCAAGGTTACAAGTGAATCTGACCTAGTTATATGTTTGTGCATATAACAGCATTATATTATATGGATGAAACAAGGCATATGTGCCTATACAATCATTATGATGTAATATTGCTGTATGTCATATAGCAACTTATGATGGTAGGTATACAAATGCACACATGTGCTATACTGCAAGTTTCACTGTGATGGCTGAATGAAAAATATGTAGAATGTTAATATACTCCACTACAAGAATATATGCCTTACTATGGCAACAGTATACATAGCATCATCCTAAGTCAACAGTCCTTAAGAGACAAATTACTAGAGCTGTTATGGAAGTAACATGTAACAAATTGGCAGCAGTTTCCATCAATACATTGCCTCAAAACACATATTAGAATACAATGTTGTAGGGCTACCATATATCCACAGCTCATCACATCACTGACGTGCAATCTTCACAGGGTCATAGGACATTATTAGGCTAAAGGCCAACATTGCATAAAATTATAGCCATTAGTATAGCATTTAAACCAAAAGTGCCATATCTATATGATGTAGATATTAGGGTTACATGCAAATGTGTGTATATGTGGGACTATATTACATACTTCCTCTGTCCATATGTGATATGGACCATCCCATGAAAGAATTAGCAATCACACACCCAGTGGTCTGTAGATGGTTTCTAGAGGGTCCTGGAAGGGTTGCGCTTCATGATGTATGTGTGCATCTATGAGATGATGACAGAATCCATGGTTCTGCAGGAAGCATATCATATTGGCAGAGGGAATTAGGGTATCTTGGATTCATGGTGCTATGTTAAAGGTTCTCCTGAGTGTGATTCAAATGAAAAGAGATTCAAAAGATCATACACTGGCAGTAATATACCACTAACCACACACACACACACACACACACACACACACACACACACACACACACACACACACACACACACACACACAGCAGCTGAATGAGTTCAGATCTGAACGTTAGGCCCATGTAGGTATAAAAATTGGATTCCATATGGTGCAACAATAGAACCACCACAGATGTCTGACTTTACATCGGCACAGTGCACTTTACAGAGGATTACAGCATCAGTGTATGCTGACAAGAAGATGGGAGGAGTGTGTTACATAGATGAGGAGTCACATCTTGGTGTAAAATTGTCTACCAACTCATATTTGAATAAATACACACACAGATAGTCTACTGTGAGATTAGAAATACAAACTATCTACCTACAAATGTTAGAGAACACTGTAGTTAACATTATTGCCAATACAGATATCTGAGTGTAATACTGTCAGAGTGAACTTTAGAGGGGATTGCATAGGTCTATATCATTTTGTCAAACAAACTAAAAATCAAATACTCTTCATTAAACTTTATCTATCGAAACTTGATCCAACAAATGATCATTTCAGTGAAGTTTTTCCCAGGGAAAAATATTGCTCACCAGCCTACTGACCATCACAAAAAACATATACTTTAAAACCCACCCAGGTGGGGGGCTATTCCCACCACACATCCCAATGTGAGGGGCTACACCCTCACACCCCACCTAACTAAATATATCAACTGCAAAATCAGACTATAGTGGGGAAAAGGGTAAACTCCCAATGATGGTCAACTAGTTTTTCTTCCTGGGAAAAATGTCACTGAAATGGTCATTCGATGGATTAAGTTTCAATGGATAAAGTTCAACGAAGAGGTATTTGATTTTTAGTCCATTCAACAAAATGATCCATCTTATCAAAATGTTTATAATAAGAAGTGGACAGGAGTCCATGATATACCTGTAATCTCACATGCATTTTTAAAATTGTCTCCAGAATGATATTAAAATGAACATACACACAAAAGTTGCCCACAGTGAACTTAGAACCTTTACCTAGTTATTTACACTAGCTACAGAACACAGTACTTAAGTTAGGTGCCACAGTACACGTCTGACTTTTATAGTGTCAGACAACACTTTATGCCAGATAACATAATCAGTGTTTGGTGAGAGGATGGTAGTAGGAGTGCTTCACATACTGCTCTAAAATGGTCTCCAGAATAATGGCTAACTGAACACAAACACACAAACGTTGATAGCAGTGAGACTAGAATCTTTACCTACAGGTCACAGTAATTAACACAAATTCTACAACACAAGTCTGACTTTCATAGTGTCAGGCAACACTTTATAGCAGATGACATCATCAGTGCCTGATGATAAGAAGATGGTAGTAGGATTGTATCACATGCTGTTCTAAAATGTACTCCAGAATAAGAGCTAACTTAACACAAATACACAATTCAACTGCAGTGAGACTAGTACACCTGTCTAGCTATCTACAGAACACAAAGGGGATCCACTGTCTGTCTGCTTGGGATGTGATAGACAGACCTCAATGCTTTTCCAGAGATGGCCTGCATCTGTCGCCCCTGGGATTCTGGATACTGGCCAAGGCCCTTGCCACCTCTATATTGCCTTTTTAGGCAATGCCCTGAAAACAAATTTACCATCATAACATCTGCTAGTAAATGCAACCTAAGGGTTATGCTACTCAACACTAGAAGTCTAAACCTCAAAATGCACTTGCTCGAGTAACTCCTCAAACTGGAGAACATCCACGTCTGTGCAGTAACAGAGACCTGGTTCAAGGCTCCTGAGAGCACCCCTGCACTACCAGGTTACAATGCATATCACACCTTTTGGCCCACAAATCTGAGCCATAGCCCTAAGGGATGTGATGACCGAACCCCCAAAGGTGGAGGTGTATCCATCTTCATAAAAGATTCACACACTTCCAGACTTGTTGCCCAACATAACGCATCAGAAATACTTCAGGTACAGTTATCATTGGACAAAACTGCAGTCCATGTTGTAGCCTGCTACAGATCCCCCACAATGTCCCAGGACTCCCACTCTGCATTCCTGGACACTGGAAAACATTAAGGTCCAGCCTAATACTCTTATTCTGGGAGATATTAACTACTCCTCCATTAGTTGGAACAACTACTCCTGCTCCTACTCTTTTGCCCAACGTTTCTGGAATTCATCAACTCCAATGCCTTGGAACAACTCATCCTCACTCCCACTATCGGAAACAACATTCTTGACCAAGCCATTACAAACATGGGGGGGTGCTGCTCTACTCCTTTGATAAACCCCTCCCTGGTCAGATATGACCACAAGTTAATCACCGTTGATATCCAAATCCCGCCCCCACCCCCAAAAAAGGAAACCACAGTGAAAAACTTCTCTAAAGCTAATTTTGAGCTTCTAAGGACAGAAGTGGCAAGCTTCACGTCATCCATAGAAATGGAGAATGGGATTATGGCTGCTGAATCATACACCAAGGCACTGTATGAGCACTTACACATTTGCATGGATAGGTCCATACCAAACAGAACCAAGACACTCTCACCTAAAAAAAGGAATCCAATCTGGTGGACCCTGCCATTAACAAACTCTACAACAGAAGGAAAAAACTTTTGCAGAAAAGGGTAAAGTCCAATGACTGGAAAAATACCCTTGGAAAACTCAGTAAAAAACTGAGATCCCTCATCAAATCCACCAAAGCTAGTTATGAAAACAAAATTGCTACAGATACTAAGGACAACAACAAGGCATTCTTTAGTTATGTCAAGAATCTGCCTAATACTACGCAAATTTGCTCTGAGCTACAGCACAATGGCACCACTTATACTGAACCAACTGATATTGCCAATATCTTGGCAGACAGGTTTAGTGTGAACTTTACTCCCACCTCACCCTCCAAAGGACCCATCCACATACCCGAGGAATACCAAATCCCTGTTATCATGACTGCAAAAGTAGAAACCACCCTGACCAAAGCTAAGAATACAGCTTCCATGTGACCAGATAATATACTGGGTTGTGTCCTGCATGATCTACAAAATGAACTGGTACCGCACCTTAGTGCCCTGTTCAACTACAGCCTCAGTTCTGGCTTTTTTCCCACTGAATGGCACACTGCTACAGTCTTCCCACTCCACAAAGGGGGTGCAACTAGTGACTCTGGGAACTACCACCCCATCAGCTTGACAAGCCTGATCTGTAAGGATATGGAATGTATTATTATGGAGTTTATAAATAAAGATATAGGGAACCTTCAAACCCTGGACCCCCATGCCATTTGGGTTTGTGAAAGGCAGATCACGTCTGCTCAATATGATAGACTTCTTTGAAGCTGTCACCAGAGTGGTGGATGAAGGCAAGGCTGTCCACACAGCCTACCTCGATCTAGCCAAAGCCTTTGACACCATCCCACACTCTGAAATCACTGATAGGCTCACTAATCTGTGCATTAACCCGTACATCACTAGATGGGTTGCCAACTGACTCACTGACACAACCCACACGGTGAAAGTAGCTGACTCCAAATCTGACTACTGGGCAGTTACAAGTGGAGTCCCACAGGGATCTGTTCTGGGTCCTCTCCTGTTTGGTATCAACTTCTCTGAAGTTCATGCCAACACTGAGGGAGTCTGGTTGACCAAATTCATGGATGACTGCAAACTGGGAGTTATTATTGATTCTCACGGTGATGTGGACATCTTACAAAAAGGCCTAATGGAAACCAATGACTGGTGCCAAAACCATGGCCTTAGGCTCAATGCCAAAAAAATGCATTGTCATTCCCTTTGGGAAAAACACAGTGCCCACAAACTACCATATCAAAGGGAACCCACTTAAATCTGAAGTTGTTATAAGGGATCTAGGGACACAGATAGATAGCAAACTCTCCTTCGACAACCACATCACCACTGTAGTTAGGAAGTCCTTCTACATGGCACATCTCATCACAAAAGGGTTCTCATCCAGGAAAAAAGAAGTCATTATCTCTCTCTCTACTTGGCCTCATCAGACCCATTATAGACTACAATGCCCCATTTGGCATGTACCTCACTAGACACCTCCAACAACTGGAAAGGCCACAAAAGTTCCTCACAAAGAGGATCTTAAGACTCAAACGTATGCATTATGCAGGTAGAGTTAAAAAACTTTAACTTTACACCGTCTCATATCGCCTACTTAGAGGCTATCTCTGCTTGACATACAGAGCCATGTCTGACTCAGTTTTGCTAGACATGCTTCATCTGAAAAAATCCTAATCCCTCTGTGCTACTCATTCCAAAGACCTCAACCCTATCGCCACACTAAACAGAATCTGCTGGAGGGATAAACTCCTAACCAAGAGACTTCAATACTCTGGAATAAACTCCCCATTCATGTCAAGCAGAGCACCTCACTGGCCCTCTTCAGGAGAAATCTTGATGAGTGGAAGGGAAATAGAAAATTCACCCTGTGATCACTTCAATTCCCTTGCTAGATTGGGGCATAGGGAAATAATGTCTGGTAAGCCAGATGACTGGGAACACTATTGGGCTAGGCTTGCATTGGCTCCAGGGCCATTAGCCTACTACTTAGCTATGAACCTATGAACAGTACTTAATGCAGGCACCACAGCACAAGTCTGACTTACATAGTGTCAGACAACACTTTATAGCTAATGACATCATCAGTGCATGTTGGGAAGATGATGTTGTGAGGGATGTATGAACTTGCTCTGTAGTCATATAAAACTTTTTCCTCAATGAGACTTGAATGATGTCAGTAGGACACAGACTCATTTTCTTCCATGCTATGCAAACATGCAAGTTGATTCCAGTGAGATTAGAACCCCTCCCTATTTAATTACAAACTAGAGAACACAGTACTTATTGCAAGCACCGTTGCACAAGTCTGACTTTTATCCTGTCACAGAGTACCTTATAGCAAATGATATCATCAGAAGATGTTGTGAGAGCTGTATGAACTTGATGTCAGTAAGACACAGACTCATGTTCTTCTGGCTATACATGCACACACAAGTTGACCCCAGAGAGATTAGAACCCCTATCTAACTAGTTATACAAGGTAGAGAACACAGTACTCAATGCAAGCACCATGGCACAAGTCTAACTGCTATTCTGTCCTGGAGCATTTTATACCAGATGACATCATCAATTTATATTGGGAGGGCTGTAAGAATTTGCTGTGTAGCCATGTATGACTGTAAAACTTTTTTTCTCAATGAGACCTGAGTGATGTCATTAGGATACAGACTCATGCTCTTCAAACTATGAACACACACACACACACACACACACACACACACACACACACACACACACACACACACACACACACACACATTGACCTCAGGGACATTAGAACCCCTATCTAACTAGTTATACAAACTAGACAACACACTACTTAATGCAAATGACATGGTACATTTCTGACTTATATACTGTCGCAGAGCACTGTATAGCAGATGACATCATCTTCTACTTGGGAAGAAGATATTGGGAGGGCTATATGACCTTGCAGTGTGGTCACATACATCTGTAAAACTTTGTTCTCTACAAGACTTAAGTGATGACAGTAAGACACAGTCATGCTCTTCTGACTATGCAAATACACAGTTACAGACACACACATACAGTTTGTCTGTTGTGCAGTTTCAACCCCTACCTAACTATTTACTTAAGCTGAAGAACACAGCAGTTAACATTTGCACCATCACTGAAGTCTGATTTTTTTTTCTTGTCATAGTGGTCTTTATAGAGATTCACATTATCATTTTATGCTGCAGGCAACATATACTGTTATGAGACTGGTGTGCAAAGTTTGGAGTTTGGATTTGCTTTTGTGTTTACAATGTGCACAAATACTTTAAAAGGCAACTTCTTAACCTATATGCAGTAAGCTGTCATGAATGCACATTTCAGAACTGAGAGTCCATATCTCTCAACTGTACATATTTCCACAGAATGTCCAGATTTTTGTCTTATATTTTTGGTCTTCACTTCATAAATATTGTGGGGTTTTTTTTGACAAATCTCTGGGATGATCAAAAGATTAGAGTAATTAATTACATGCATTTGAGTTTCAGACTTCATATCCTTCCGAAAATGCATGCTGACACAAATAATGTTATTCTAGCAACTTTCTATGTTTATAAGAGCAATATTTAAAATGTGTCCCTATTTTTGGGCCTTTGCCCCCCCATTATATTAGGCTTTGTATAGATTTATTGTGCTAAGAGGTTGAAAAGTATGACTGAGACATACATGTACTTGTTTCTTAATATGTTGCATACATAACATGCTCAGTCACACACAAACACACACGTATACACTCTCACACACACACACACACACACACACACACACACACACACACACACACACACACACACACACACACACACACACACACCTGCATATTTTGTAAACAGCATGAATGCAAGTGTTGATGTATGAGTGTTCATATTGTGATGAATTGATGTCCACAGTAAGATATGCATCAGACAATCTAAATGTCTAGTGACAGTATAAATCTTTAACAAATGTAACAATGCAGTTGTGCTCTTTATTTCTGTATTGTAGTAGACATTATAACTATTACTCACATGTCCATTTTCAAATGCATGACTGCAAGGCACACACAGGTCTGAGTAAATATGTGTTTAGTGACTAAAAAGTATATTCCCTTTTGTTGTGTTTTTAAATACCTTTGGATTGGATGAAGAAAAACTGGGGAATAAACATGTTAATACATGCCAAACAGCTCTTTACATAGCGCTTTGCTGAGAAACTGATTTGCGCAAACAGTGGCAAAGTGTTTACAGATGTGAAAATCACATTTAATGAATACAACTTGAACTTGAGAAGTAGCTATGTAAATATCCTATGGGAGAAATAGTTGACTTTAGTTTATATTGTAAATGTAGTGTCATAATTTTAATGTCATTTAGAGCTGTTACTTTTGATTTCCCAATTTGCACGAGCAACAAGCAAACATGGTTCACTGCTTAAATGCAAAATGGCAATATTTCTGTTGGTTTGCCTTCCTCCTTGCAAACAGTATAAGTGGCAGGGTGTGGCCATCAGCATTTTGGACAATACTGAGTCTTAAAAACTACACCTGTTTTTTCCCTGTGGCAGCAGGTGTAAGAGCACTGAGGTCATGGTCAGAGCACAAATGAAATAGTATTTGAATGCAGCTCAATCAATTTTTTTCACATGGTATCAGGATGGCATTACATAAGTAAATGTGATGTTCCTGAAAATGTGAGAAGCAGTGACTATAGTGACGTACTGCATAAAAATAAACATCAGTCAAGAGATTTATGAAACACTCCATGCAGGAATTTGCATTTTTCTACATTCAGCAATCTAAATAACTGTCAGCATAAAGGTTTCCAAGAACTGCCTTGACTCAGCTTAAACTTTATGTTTCTTTAGTAATGTTTAAGCAGCAGTGAGCATAGAAAACTGGACTACTGTGGCTGATGGCAAAACTCACCAGTTTTTGCCATAGGACATAAAAATCAATTCATCATCACTTGGCATCAGTGCGAGATGCCAAACTTTGCGCAAATGCAGAGAACAAAAAGTGAAGGGCTTTATTAGGGAGCATTTCTGCCATGTGTGTGTGGTGTGATTCTATTTGTTGATCAGATGAAAGGTGTGAAAATGGGGTAGATAAGAAAGTGTTGACATTGGGAGCAAGTAGGGGAAGAGCAAAGGAGGAGCAATATAGGAAATTAGGAAAGAACCATAGCTTGACACTTCTTTAACAGTGCAATGTGAACATGAATAGAAAATTGGATGAATTTGGACCACATCACAACAGCACAGATGGATGACAAGAATGCAGTCATGTTGTATAGCCAAATGGTCCAAACCAAGTGTGTCAAGAAGATACATATGTGAAGTGGAGAACTATGTATGGGACATTTTTTTCTTTGTTTTTTTTTTTACTTTCAAAAAGACATGAATGTTGGGGAAGGAACATGTGAATGTCAAGGTGAGGTAAGTGAGGTAGGTGAGGATGCAGATGCAGACAAACAGAGCAAACAAGACAGACACAAGGATGTTGATGAACACAAAAAGTTGGGGTACACCATGACTGAGAATAGGTAGGGGACATCGAAGGCACATGCCCATCAAGCATGGGAATGTTGAGAATCTAGTCCTCACCATCAGAACTGTCATCACTTCCCTTTCCTCAGCTTCCTGCTGGACTGCTGATATTTAGTTTTTTTTCTATATTAACACAAACAACTTCTCCAAATGGCTGAGGCATCCTGCAATTCTGCTGTCTAAGACCTCATGCACCATTGCTGGCAGTCCCTGGCAGGCAACTTAATTCCCACCTCCAGTACTACTCCCAGAGTGTACCAATGCACCAGCTGCTAGGGCAAGGCTACCTGATATTGAGCACCCCAGTTAGTACAGCGGCTGTAGAGGCAGTACTGCCAGGTTGCATCGCTGATGGTGTGGCATTCATTGGAGGGGTGGCAGGCTGAACTGCATTAGTTGGCCTACCTCCCTGTACTACAAAACATTTTCTTTGTTGACAGAAAAATATGATTAATGGTGTGATCGCACATATACAAAAAAAGAGAGAGAGATAAAGGGTGGGGTGAGAGAAAAAAATATTAGAACCATTATATGTGACATAAATTCTTTATTACAATTAAATATATGTTTACTATTATATTAGCTACAGATCTTTCAAAATCAAAAATAGGATTGTGAAATGCGACAAATAGTCCTCGCAACATGCATATATTGCACATCTGCTTTTGAAGATAATACAAATGAAGTTAACAACATGGCATTTATGCCAATTTTGATGAACTCAATATTAAATAATGATATTTTGTAATTACAGTGCATTTGTTGCTAGTGGGAATTGAGCTCACTAAATCTGAATATACTGTTACATTTGCCTCCTACACATAGCTGGCCTTAGGCATAGGCCAACTAGTTGGCTGCCTAGGAAACCGCTCTGGCAGGGGTGCTTTTCCAGTCATCTGGATGATGTACGTAGACCAGGATGGCAGCACAGGTGGTGTTAGGAGGGCACTGTGGAGACCTTTTGTCTAGGGCACCAGTTGACCAAAGGCTGGTCCTGCTCTTACAATTACGTGGAGGTACAAAATAAAGCATCCATGACTGCATTTACAGTGAAATTGTAAAAGAATTGTGAAATGTGACAAATTTGTAATGAAATTGTGAAATGCGACAAATAGTCCTTGCAGCATGCATATATTGCACATTTGCTTTTAAAGATAATACAAATTAAGTTAACAACATGGCATTTATGCTAGTTTTGATGAACTCAATATTAAATAATGATATTTTGTAATTACAGTGTATTTGTTACTAGTGGGAATTGAACCCACTAAATCTGAATACACTGTTACACTTGCCTCCTACTAGTTGGCCACCTAGGACGTCGCTCTGGCAGGGGTGCTTTTCCAGTCATTTGGATGGTATACGTAAACCAGGATGGCAGCACAGGTGGTGTTGGGGGGGCGGCACTATGGAGACCTTTTGCCTAGGGCACCAGTTGACCAAAGGCTGGTCCTGCTCTTACAATTACCTGGAGCTACAAAATAAAGCATCCATGACTGCATTTACAGTTAAGATATGCATGCTTAAGGTACTAGTAATTTATGGAAGAGCAACAATTTTAATAAAATCATGCTCATTTATGCTGCATACATACCTCTTGCTTCTCAGAGTCTTTCTAATCATTCAGTGTGTGTCTCCCTGTTCACTAAAATCTCATGAGCAGCAGAAAAATAAAGAATGAGAGAAAAAGAGAAATTAAAGCATTATGCATACCAGTCTTGGCTATCTCCAGATTTCTACATTAGTTAATCATGCTTTATCTGAAGATTTACACAACTGTGGGATGTCAGCAGCCCTAAACTCATCCAGCCCCTGTATGAGATGTGCCTGCTTGCACAATTTCAGGTCATTATAATTACGCTTACATTGCTCCCCAGTGTGTGGAATGCCAGTCACACTGGAAGAAACCTTGGCTAGACTGTTCCAAGCCTCAGACTTATACTGAGACCCAGTGTAGTCCCCCTGCAGCAGCTTATGGCTGTAGCACTTTACAAGGAGTGCAATGAATATTATTGACTCCTCCACACCCCATCATTGAACCCTCAAATGGCCACCATCCTCCCCAGCTTCTGCCATGTCTGCACAGGTCATCCAACAAGAGTTAAAATGTTTTCCTGCCAATTCATGATATCATGTTTTATGGTCAGTGTGCAAACCTGTACAGCCATGCCAACCACATTTGCATGATGGTGCATGCAGAATAACCTTGCCAAACACAGAGAAAGACAGTTTATGAAATAGGAAGGATAATGTCACATTTGGCATTATTCTGTGGCATGTCTGCTGCTATAACTAACAAATGTTTGTCCAGTGGTCAAGACTGATATGTTAAATTACTTGACTTTTAAGATCTGAATTGAGAGGTATCAGTTTTATGACTTGACACATATTTTGTGGAGCATTTCATACTGATAAAAGTGATTTTTTCAATGTGGGATTCAAACCTATGTAATATAGAGAATATACATACTTCCACATAAGTGTGTTTTCCTCATTGCAACTGAAGACGTTTGTCAAATATGGTCATTAATTATATAGACACATTAAAAAGTGAATGGTGCTACAATTCAATTAACCATGCATGTGTATGACCTGGCAAGATTCTGGTTTATGCATTCTCATGTGTGATGCAGGAGTGACGTGTGAAAATATACTGTAAATGCATATATTTGTATTACTTTCAGAGTAGATTTCTGAGTTCTAGGTCAGACCAGGCTATACATTTTGTTTTACAGCTATACTTGTATGTGAGTTGTATAGATGGCTGTCAGTAAGGTATGAAGTCCATCCTATTGCAGAAAAAAATATAATTACAGAAACATAATTGTCATGATACTGCCAGTTACACATACACTCAGTACTGCCCAGAGGACTTACTGCTGTGCAACACTGTTTAGCATGTTGATGAGAAAGAAGGAGAAACAAGTAATAATGTTTCATTTTTGCTAATAGCTATGTTTTTTTGTCTGCAGCAGAGAACCCTGTTTGCACACAAGTGAGTAACATGCAAATACTACAGACAAAATCTAATATACATAATTTTTGTAAAGAATTTTTATGATTGTTTATCAGTAAAAATATGTGAGACTTGAACCATTGTCTGCCTATCTTATGTATTGTGTGCTTCAACATCTTTAGATGGTACGCTACACGCACACACACACACACACACACACACACACACACACACACACACACACACACACACACACACACACACACACACATATATAATTGCTTCACAGGTGTAATTTATGCCAATGTTGTTAGCCTAGGTGCTGACTGCTGCGCAATGCCTCTTAACATGATTGTTCTTAGGTAATTGTCATTAATTTTTAAATATTTATGCATTTCATCATGTTTCTGCTAAGCCTCATGCTGCACAAATTTTAACAACAGAAAAAAAAGAATAACAGTTTAACACATAAAAGAATTACACAGCTCTGGATTTGAACTATCATACTAATGACATTACAAAACACAGTGGGATTATGTTATCTCTCCTTCCCACAGATGCAGCGTTGCAGCAGCAGTCAAATGATATGCATACAATCAATTCTCATTTCCACTACAGTATTAACAGGACATACTCTTGTACATACTCATTTGGTTGTACGTGTGACTTACATATTTAGTGCAATGCGTGATCACACAACCATTTATGAATATGTTTGCATAAATGCAGCTCTGTCTTCTCTTTGTATTGTGTTCATTCTTCCCTTATCTCTGCTGTAATCTCAGACATGCAGTCTAGAGTGCATTGTGTAATATTCTCTTTTAACTATTTAACAAAAAGTACATGACAGTGAAAAACATTTATCAATGCAGGCAGGAGAGTTTTTCTATTACTGAACAGAATTGATAAATGTGCACTGTTTTGTTTCATTTAAAAGCTTGATGAAGTTAGTTCCACACTTTGGAAGTGTATCCTCAGTGACACATCCACTTCAAGGAAGGTTGAATTGTTATGTTTTTCTTAACTTTCACACAAACCATTCACAGTTTCAAGCCATTAGCAACTATCAGTGGTGTAGAGCCTACACCATGTTTACATCAGCTACACAAAGTCAAAAGTTTTTTATTTAGCAATTCAAATGAGTTCACAGCTCATGTGCATCTTCACCATGCTCAGAGGGTTGAATCTAAAGTACAAAATGGTAACCATGTAGCTAGGTAACTTGCAGAGGAGGCGATTAGTGTATTTGCACAAAATAGAAGTTTGGTATTCCTTTGAAGGTGATTTAACTGTAGAGAATGTTTCTAATTTGGCTAATGTATGCTTGTGTTATTCAAGTACATTATAGATTTTGTAAAATGTTACAAATGTATTTATATATCCAGAAGAAAATGGAACTTTTACCTGTATTCACATCTTATACTTCACTGTAGGCACAGACATTTTTGGCAGGCATTTACATTTCTCACATAGACAGGTTATAAACTTTCATCACAAGTATTATTTTAAAAATGTGATTTGACAATACTATATGCTATTGGAGAGAAATATAATGTATGTGTCACTGACACAAGTGTTATGCTTCTGAGATGGCCCAGGGCAACCTATAGGGCGTGGTGGGCACAGTAAGAAGTGACTGCAAATCATAAATTGACTTTTCTGTTGTAAATGTGTACACGTCCTGATAACTGTGTGGAAAGCATACATACAATTAATTCTGTGATATTTCTTGATTTGCATGAACCTTCATTTGTTTTTTATTTTGGGATTAGGGAGACACCAGCCACTGTGTGTTGCAAGAACAAAAGCATGTTTCAAGTGTTTTTCTGTTGAAAATGTGAGGCATCCTGATATTTCAGTGGGAAACATAATACATTACTTAAGTGATATTCCTTGGTTTGTGTGTGAGGTGGAGGTGGGACAACCATATACCCTTCAGTTTTACTGCGTGAAAAGCTGTGTTTCCAGTGCTTAATGTTGACAAATATGTATGTAAGCAAGACATTAGTTACATAATATTTATGTGTTTTATCCTTTTCTTTTCTATGTCTCATAGGATTATGGCACCCAAGCCTAGCAATCCATGTAAAACTTTTTTCATTGACTCTGAAAATTAAGTGATATTTCAGGCTCTCAGGTGCTATGGAACCTTCTACATGAGAGAAGATGTGCGGATATGGCTAACAGAATGCTGATTTGGAACTAGTTAATGAACAGTGTCAATGCAGTAGAACACTGCAACAGGATCATGATCATGTGTATCACCAGGCCACTGATATGATTTCATCAGCCCAGAGGAGAGCAGTTGCAGTTATCCAAAAACAACTGGCTATGGGGTGGGGGGTGGTGGGGAGTCCTGCTACACAGCTCCCATTGTTACCAAATAATGTGTACCCGTCCACTGTCAGAGATCCAGATAGCCCAATGGAACCCGCATACCGTGTGCTTGATGTTGGAGATGATGTCACTGGAAGGGCAAGTGTATCCAAGGAGCAGCTTCCAGATAACCTTACATACAACAAATTTTACATTTGCATGTATACTAAAATGTATAACTTGACTAATACTTCCTAGGAAAGTTATTTTATTTTTTGTACCTATTGATACGTTAATAGAGTTATACAATACAGTTGTTCAGTACACATGGGTATGGGTAGACATATCAGAGGATCGTACCTTGGTTTGTGATTTACTGTGGAGTTGACTGATAAGAGAAGTTTTATTTGAATTTACATTGTCTTTGTTATCACTATTTTTAGCCATTTGTAGGTAGGAAGGGATAACTTGTTAACAAGATTTTCTTTGAGTCATATTTTGTTGTTTTGCCTTTAATTTCACTGTTGGTTGTTAGAAAGGGATAGATTTTAGACAGGCAAGCTCTAGCTACCCCAAGAGGCCTAAACATCTATAAATTCATACAGACTGCAGAGAGGAAATCCTGAGCATTTCTAAACAATCCTACCCAGGTTGGTGATTTACTGTGGAGTTGACTGGTAGGAGAAGTTTTATTTGAATTTATATTGTATTTATTATCACTGATTTTAATTGTTTGTAGGAAGGAAGGGATAGCTTGTTAGCAAGATTTACTTTGATTAATATTTTGTTGTTTTACCTTTAATTTCACTGTTGGTTGTTAGAAAGGGATAGGTTTTAGATAGGCAAGCTCTAGCCACCCTAAAGAGCCTAAACAGCTATAAATTCAAACAGACTGCAGAGAGGAAAATCCTGAGCATATCTAAACAATCCTATCTTGGTTTGTGATTTACTGACCTTTACTGTTAAAAAGAAATGCGACTTTGCATGCCACGTAAAGGAGTTACAAGTTTTGTCTGGCTTGCAGAACTTGTATGGTCAGAACAACTTTACTGTACTTACCTTATTATTTAGTTGTATATTGCTGGTGTGTTTTTTTGTCATAGAAGTTGATTTAAGTTCTCGTTGAATTCTGTGGTTACTGATTTTGATTATTCTTTTCTTTTAAAATATTTTATTCCTTAGGAGCTGAATATGGATTTCTTAAATGAGTATGCAATTTACAATTTGCTAATGTACAAATATCTTGTACAGTGTAATAAATGCTATGCATATTTAAAGGTAACAGCTGATAACACTGGTGATCCGTGTTCCTCGTGTCAAACGTTGGATGATTTGCTTACCATTGTTAGAAGTAAATATAGACTTAATGGTGATGATTGCATTTGTGCAACTGGCATGGCTTGGAGAACTGTTGTTTCATATATTAATGACTGGCCGATGAACTAAATAATGTTAGGCACAGAACAAACAGAACACATTTAGGAAATGTCTGCAAAGATCATGCAACCCTTATGAAACTAGACGATACCCCTGAAAACTTTGGATTTCTAGATGCAAGTATTCAGCAATCTGAGGATCCAGTTTGTTTAGAAGCAAACAAAAAAAGAAAGAAAGGAAGAAATTCACAACAAATAAGAAGAAAAAGAAACTGATTAATGGCTGTAAAGGAAAGAGAATATATAGTAAAAAGGACAGCGCCTTGTTATGTAACACACAGGTTACAGGGAATGATATTTTTCTAACATAAAGCCTTCAGTTTACAGAAAAAAGCATCATTTTTCCAACAGAGAAGGTAGAAACAAGACACAAAGGGCAGCTGAAAAGGAAGAAATAAAAATTGAATGTGGAAGGATTGAAGAATATTCCTGTAAGAAAAAAGAAGAGAAAGACAGATGTTGACTACATGGCTCAAACTGTGGATTTACAATACCAGCTGGATGAGAATTTAGTATACAATGAAAACAGTGGGATTAATAAGACTAATGGTGATGAAGATCTATCCTGCGTAACAATTGATAGAGCAAATATTACTGTATTAGAATCTGAAGATTTTTCAGAGCTGGTCAGCAAACATTTTCTTGTAACTGGAGATTCAATTATTAGAGGAACTGCTACTTACATCTGCAGAGAAGATAATGAACATTGAACAGTGTTATGCTTGCCAGGAGCAAAAATAGAAGACGTGAAACAAGCCTTGGAGCGCCTTAATGTACGGAAGTACAGATCCGTTTTTATTCATGTTTGTACAAATGATGCCATCCACAATGATTCTCTGATTGTTAGCAGGGAACTGACAGTCCTCTTAGATAGTATAGCTTGTACCGTTGTTAGGACGTATTTTTTCACAAATCACGTATAGAAAGGATAGTCAGGTTACTGTCAATTAAAAGATTTTTGGATAAATACCTACATGGAAAAAATGTCCTGTTTTAAAAAATGGAAAGATGTAGAGCATTCAAGCCTAGTTTTGGGCATAAGTGTTCAGACAAGATGGCGTGCATTTGTCAAGATCAGGGACCAGAGTTTTTTCAGAAGATATTTTACAATATTTGACAAACACTAGGCAGGATTTCTGCCACGTCAAAAATTTAACAGTTCACATATAGCAACATTTGATGCATCTCTGATGGTTGTTAATGCTAGGAGCATTAATAATGAAGTTTTTTTATTGGAAACTTTGCTACATTCCCACAGGATTGATGTTGTTATTGTTTGTGAAACATGGTTAAAGAACAATGACAGAAAACCAGTTCTGTCAAAGTATACTGTAAATGTTTTTCCTGTAACAGACATTCTAGCAAAAGATCAGATGGAGGTGTTATAATAGGGATTAAAGATAGTTATGAGGCTTGTGATTATTTCATGTTCAATGATAACACCAATATTTTAGACTGTGCAACTGTGACAATAAAGACAACCCTAGAATACATAACTATTGTTGGAGAGTATAGACCACCAAAGTCAACTGCAGATGACCTAGAGGAATTCAGACATTTCTTGCATGAAATACAGTAGGGAAGAATAACATTAACTGGGGACTTAAATTTCCAGAAACACACTGGAATAATATTGATTCAACAACATTAGTAAGGAAATTATTTACAACATATATTCAAAAACAACAATTGCTTCAGATTGTAAAAACAACCTACCAGGGACAGAACATGCTAGACATTGTTTGTATTCCTGAAGAAATTACTGTTATTTCAAGTCAAGTTTTATCACTATTGATGTACAGTGATCATGGAGTTATAAAGATTAATTTGTTTCTAGATAATTCTGTCAAACTGAAGTCTAAACCAATGCACAGAAGATTAATTGCAGATTGTATGGAAGCAGAACAGTCACTTTATAAAACTAACTGGAGTGAAAAAAAACTGCAGATGCAATGTAGAAAGTTGTGAAAGAGAAATTGAGTGCAAAAAATAAAAAAAACAACTGTTTAACATCAGGATCTAGGCATACAACATCAGGGGGATATATTTCCATAAGAACAAGATATCTGATTAATGTGAGAGACAAAAAATGTAAGAAATGGAAGGGAGGTCGAACTACAGCTCTGAAAACTGAAATAAACAAGCTGGACAAACAGATTAAGCATAGTGTGAGACAAGATCAAGAAAACATTGAAGAAATTCTTCTCAAAACTCAGCCTTCTCTAATACCAAATTATGGATGCATAGTAATCACCTGGCCTTAAATGCCAATAAAACAAAGTTAATAATCTTCTCCACATCCAAAAACACCAGTATAGACAAACCTGTTTTTCAGTAACTGCTCAGAATAACATTCTCATAAAAATAGTATTGCATACCAAACTGCTTGGTGTCATAATCAATGATAATCTAAAATTTAGCATCCATATCCATACTAACATAAAAAAACTCACCAAAAACTAGGTCTCCTATATAGACAGAATCGGTAGCTTACCCCCTCCACCAGACATAGCCTTACCTCTACTTACCTTCTACCCTCTTTTATGTATGGTGACCCCTATTCACTAATCTTCAGCTTGGCTTACAGGCCAAGCTGGAAGCCTGTTACAATAAAATCTCCAAATTTGCCACCAGCTCCAGAAACTCAGCTCATCACTATCTTTCTCTCCATTCTCTGCAATGGCTCGAACTTCCTAACTACATCAAACTCCTTAAACATACTACTGCTCACAACCTCATATACAAACCTAGCTGTCCCACTCTGTCCACCACTTTAACCCCCTACATTCCCAACCACTCACTTAGATGAGAAAAACACAATCTTCTAAACATATATAAACCTCTTCAACCCCCTGGCCACCTATTATTATCCTGCTCCTTAGCTAAACTCTGGAATTTTCTTCCTGCTTCCCTTTGAAATACTCAAAGTCACTCAGACTTCAAAACTATTCTCCAATCACAACTTTTCTCAAAGTGGGAATGTTCCTGTACCCCTGCCACATAACTCCTTAATACCATCTCCCAAGCACTACAACCTTTAATCAGATACCGCAGTGCTCTCTTAACCTATGCATCTACTTCCTCTCCTATGCTGTACCTCTTGAACTCCTCCTACAACCCACTCCTTTCGCCACTATAAATCATCCTTTACCTCGTCTTTTCTCTCTGTCTTCAGATTTATATTTTTTATCTGTACATAAGCCTAACAGTGCCTATACTTTGTAAATATTATTTAGATTATATGAATCTCATTTATACTTTGTAAATATTACTTAGATTTAGGAATGACATGTCTTTTTCTTTTAACTAATTGCTTATAATCCTTTGCATGTTTCCATTGTTCTACTACTTTATAACTGTTGTATAACTGTCAATATTTCCACGGGCCTCCACTGAAAACGGGCTCTTCCAAGCCCAGTGGACTATCCCAGTCATTAAATAAGCAAACAAATAAACAAATAAAATAAATATAAAGATATTAAGCATAATAGGAAACCCTTTTATACATGCATAAGATGTGGAAGGAGTAAAGACACTCAAATTGACAGACTGTGTGCAGATTCTAAAATTTATTCTCAGACCCAACAGATTATAGATATGTTTACATAATATTATGCAGAACAGTTTGGCTCCACAAAAGGGGTGATAAGTTGTCTAGTGACATCCAGGTAACCCCAGAGACTGGAATCAAATTAGATTATATTAAAAAAGAACAGAGCAAACTAGATCCAAACAAAGCACAGGGAAGAGACGGAATTAGTAACAATGACCTGAGAACACTTCAGCAAGAACTTACGGTACCATTATATCTATTATTCACTAGGTCATATAAATATGGGGATATTCCTCAAGAGTAGGACAAAGCCAAAGTCATAGAGACCCTTAAGTCTACTTTCATATTGTGGAAAAATAATGGAGAAGGTAATGTTGGGTAAGTTATTGTCAGAACTGGATAGGTTGGGACTTTAAACAATATATGAGCATGCATATGTCGAAAACAGATCTATTACTACCTGTAACATGATGTTCTATAACAATATAGTAGCAGCTATGAAAGAAAAATTGTGCTGTGATGTAATTTATATAGATTTAACTTCAGCATTTGACAGGGTTGTAGACAAAACACTGATCAATACATTAGTACAACTAGATATTGATGTACTCTTCATAAGATGCATAACTGCATGGCTTACATATAGGACATGGCAAGTATCACACAGCAACTAAAAAGGTAAAATCCTTAGTAACAGTCAGGGAGTCCTACAGCACTCTGTCCTAGGCTCTTACTTGTTTAAATTGTATCTTTCAGACCTAACTTTTTCATCTGAGGTGTTCTACAGTCTATATGCAGATGACATGAAATTGTTTAAACTGATTACATGTGTTACAGATAAGGCATGTCTGCAAAATAACTCGACTAAATTGACCATTTGGGGACAGGAGAATAATATGCTGGTAAATACATCCAAAACTAAGCATATGAGATTTGGGAAACATAAACTGAAAGGTGAATATTTAATACAGCAGCACACAGTGATTGAAACTGTAGACTCATTTAAGGACCTGGGTATATGGGTAGATTCAGCTATGCGTTTTTCTAATCATGTCACCAAATTGGTTAATGATAGTTATAGAACTATAGGTTGTATAAAAAGATTTATAGTCTAGGAAATCAAAAATGATGAAGTTATTGTTTGTTAGTTACATTAGACCCAAATTTGAGTATGGAATAACAATATGGAAACCCTAGAAGAAAACAAGCATGAGTAAACTGGAAAGAGCACAGTGGAAATATACCAAGGGCATCCATGGATGTGATAATTTAAGTTATTATGAAAGACTAAAATATCTGAACTTGTACAGTGTCTCTTACAGATATCTGAGAGGAGATCTTATTCAAGTACATAGGGCATTTAGTGACAACTACCTCTGGGAATGTTTGGGGTTGTCAAAAAGTACGAGAGAACCATCAGATAACCTATGTAGAAGATTCTATAAGAATGAGAAGTGTACTAATTGGTTCTCTGACAGAGTAGCTGATGCTTGGAACAGAGTACCAAATTACATTAAAACAAGTACTAGTTTACAAATTTTTAAGAACAGCTTGGACACTTATTATGGGAACACGTGTTTTGGTATATTGGCAAGCTAGAAGGGCATTAACGCCCGTGCTTGAAATATTTGTATGTATGTAAATTTCAGTTTCAGCTATTTCTTATTGGACATATTGTGTATTAATTGTCCCCCTGTGTTATTCCCATTGTGCTGGTTAATTGCTGTCCTTTCCTTGCTTCATTTCTTCCAGGACTATCCTCCCTACAAAATGTGCTGACATCTGCACATGGTAAGTAAATGTTTTGCTTATTAATAACCATTCTTTAGATACATAAATGATCTGCATATGTGAAGTGGGTGTAATGAGTGTCTGTATTGCTGTACCATCTGAAATTGTGTGACCATTGTTACTTTGTTATCTTATAAATTGGTTTAATATTTAGACTAGTCATAATTTAGTTCTTGTGTTTGCTGCTTATTATCACAGGTGATTCTGACAGTGGAAGTGTAGGATTCCTACCACCTGATGTCAAAGTATTGCTAGGCTCTGATGATAGTGATGGCCAAACAGAAGCACAGTCACGGTGGGCAGAGGTTGAATCGGGCAGTGAGTGAGTATATTTCCTCCAGACACAGTCTATATGCCTATGCACATCTGTTCCACTGAGGCCTCAGATATTGGACAGGTTGAAGGTGACACACTTCATCAGTATAGTGTGATTATTGCAAATTCAGTGCTGGTAGCCAAAGTGTGAGCAAGGTGCTGTGCAGGAGGGGTGGTAGGGGTGCTCAGAAGAGGTCTGTTGCCCACCCTCCACCTGATAGTGGTGTATCATTATATGCCATTCAGAGTATGTTTAGGGCCATCATGGAGGCACATTCCATTAGGGCCTCTGAGGACACACTTAGGGTTCTAGATGTAACACATGCTGATGTCCATAACTGCGTCTGCGGTGTTGCGATTCAGTGGATCATATGAATGACATCATGGAACTGGCAGTATCTGTAAAGGAATGTCTGCTGGAAGGGAACAGCATCGACTTGGCAGTAGGTCAGCAGCAAAATCTGATGTTAGCCTATGTGGCCGTGCCTGATCCCACTCCCGTAGTGGCACTACTTCCACTGTTCCATCAGTGGTTGAGGAGTCCATACCCTGACATGTTAGGCAATGGGGTCTTGGACATGGACGTAGTCATGATTAGAGCTCATCCAGCAGACATCACTTATGTTCAAGTAGCACCAGCACATCTGACCATGGGCATGGATGTGTCAGAGCAACTTCTGGCAAAGTCAGTTCTCACGGTTTGGAGGAAGAAGATGAACTAATACCTATACCATGCATGGCTCACACCTGTCTGACATGTCAGGATGTAGAGCTAGCACAGAGCCTGGCTGTATTCATGCAGACACTCGTACAAACATTTCACATCGAATACCCATATAGACACCGGCACAAAACAGGTAAATGAGGCGTTTGTGAGGTTTGCAGGTCATTCTGTCTCATTGGTCATTTGATAATTAGCTACATTTCTACCTGTCTGTCTTTCTTCCTCACACACACTCACTACATTTGTCTCAGCCTTGGCCTCCTGCCCACCCCCCCACCCCAGCCCCAACCTGTGCAAATGAGGATAACTGTGCCATCATCTTGTTTCTATCTTTTGAATTCAGGGATACTGTACATATGTGTTTTTTTTTCTGATATACATGGTGCATAGCTAACTGAGTGCTTAGTCTATATGTGTTGGTGATGCTATTTTGAAAACTACTGCTTTCCTACAGCCTTTTTTAACGTTGTGAATACTACCTTGAAATCACTGATACATCAGTGCAACTTATTGCTCCAGTTGTGAGAATGTAGGCATAATTACAGACTTGGGAATGCTTTTTGTATTTTATGTACTTTTTTATGCATGAGGCCTATTAGCTAATAAACAGCAGGCATCTATTGACATAAGTCAACCCTGTCACATATTTATATCATTGCTGGACATCTCACATACCTTCTACTCTGGTAAATTTGCAAGTATCTGCCATTCATTTGTGCTTTTACCCATTTATTTTCCTGTTCGAGGTTCAACACTTACCTTGATAGTCCTGCAGTTACAGTTGTTTTAATTCAGGTCTGTGTGATGCTAGCAGTACACAGACATTACTTGGGTAAGTAAAGGTTGTGAGCATTCCCTGGCAACAACTGTACTGTATGGCTACATAGGTTTGTCTGGCAAAGAAGACATCTCCAGGCATGCCTACATTTTAAAATCATCCCCCGAGGTATGCGTGTTTTATGCATGCCAAGTTACGGGGATAGCCATCCTGAATTGCTTCGCAAGTGGCAGCAGCTAAATATTGACTTTGGGAATCAGTATATACATCTTCTGTTGGATTATTTTGCACCCATCGAGAAGGAACTCTTGGCTAAGGTAGAGGAACAATATGACTATTTAACTGTTAATTTTAAAACTGAGTTTTGTATTTCCAAATTACAGTCTATGAATAGACAACTGACGCTATATAGCAATAAATTAGAGCAAGTGAAAACTAGGAAGCTGAAGCGTGATTGTGAAGACTTTCAGTCTGGGCGTATCTTCTTATGGCCGAGGCTAAATAGACAGCCTAATACCAATACCCACACCATTCCATCCTTGACTACTACGAACACAGTTAGGGAAGATATAGTCCATACATCAGCGGAAATACTTAGCAATAATTTGGCTGCTCCAATCCAAATTGATGATACCAATAACTGTGAGCCCACCACTTCCAACACGCCTAATTTGTCCTTGCCTTGTAACCAACTTGGCCTGAATACATCGGAGAATTCAGGTGCTAAACCTAAGACTTTCAATAAGAATACAAACCCGTTTGTACCCATGCCTTTAAACTTCCCACTCCCCTACAAGGACAAGGCACGCTCACGATCTATGAGCAGAGGAAGGGGGAAAAGAAAACTTTCGGAAGAGACACCGGAGCGAAGAAGAAGAATGAAGAATTGAACTTTTTGTTTTTCAATTTGACGAACAGATCTTTTTCCATAGAGGAACATTCCTTAATTAATAGAGGGTTATCTTTTATACCCTCCTGTCATAGTATTCTATCTGATACTCTTGTAGGCTTGCGGTTATTTGCAAGGAAGTTATCTCTGAAAATATTTTTTAAAGATGATTCATCTGATAGCTGCATTTCTTTGTATAATGTAACAGCATATAAAAGGAGAAGCACATTCACACCCCCGCTAACACCTACCATAGAGTGTTTTATACGGACATGTGAGCGGGATTTTTACAACTACTATGAATGTGATAAACACAGTAATGTTTATATTAATTTAAATCGCACACAGAAACAATCTTTAGATGTTTTGGCCACTGACAAGGATATGATATTTAAACCAGCTGATAAGGGAGGGGGAATTGTGGCCCTTGATAAGAGTTTTTATGACCAATTGATGAATTCAATGCTCAGAGATGATAAAGCTTATAAAGTCATTGATAGATCTAAGGTAAAATCTATAATCAATTATGTACATGACACCCTATATGACATGCTTATGACAAGGTCAATAGACAAGATGCTATATGATTTTTTGAGGGTAGAATCACCTCTCATACCGGTCATAAAAGGCTTACCGAAACTACACAAGGGAGAATATCCCCCACCACTACGGCCCATAGTATCGGGTGACCATTGGGTCACCGAGAATTCGTCTTTATATATACAGTCTAAGCTGGGCCCAATGACTAAAGAAATTTCAACTATCCTTAAAAATTCTTATGACCTATTAGAAGATTTAAAACATAAACAGGTAACAGATAGACTCAATACTAACACATTACTTGTTACAATGGACATAAAGAGCCTTTTCACTAGCATCCCCAATGATTATGGGTTAGACGCCATTAGGTTCCATCTAATTGAGCAGGGAACTATAGACAGCACTGAGATTATGAACATCTGCTGTCTTCTAGACTTGGTTCTCAATAACAATGTTTTTCTATTCAATGACACGGCATATGCACAAACATGGGGAGTAGCCATGGGCACTCCCTGTGCGAATGCGTATGCCAACCTGGTTGTCTATAGATGGGAAAAGGAGAATGTCTTCAATGACCCCAGATTTGATAAAGTAGTCATCTACAGGCGTTTCGTAGATGACGTTATTATATTGTGGAATGGTAGTGTAGAAGAACTTGAAGAATTTGTAAGATACATGAATAGTACAACATCTTTCCTTACCTTCACTTATGAATATTCCTCAGTAAAGGCCAACTTCTTAGATGTTTCTATAATAAAGGATGACAGAAGTTGCCTTGCTACCACTTTATATCGCAAGCCCTGTTGGAGAAACAGTATACTTCACTATGACAGTATGCACCCGCGACACATCTTCCGAAATATTATCAAGGGACAGGCTAGTAGAATATTAAGAATATGTTCAGATAGAAAAGATGCTCTGCACCTAATTGAGCAACAGAAGAATTTCTTCATAGACAGAGGATATCCTGTGAACTTGATTAATGAGACAATAGATTCTGTCATAAGTAATAACACCACTGGTAATCTAAGAAGGAAAGCAAGATATGATCATGAGAGAAATGACAAAATTAAATATGATATAAAATATACCAGTGACGTTCAACACCTTACTAAAATTATAACAGGGAATTGGAAGATTCTACTATCTGAACCACATCTCTATACACTCTTGGGCAGTAAACCTAGTTTTAGGTTTAGCAATTGTATGAATTTAAAGAGGCTTTTATGCAAGGACAAATATGACGTGAAACAAACTGATATTCGAACCCAGATAAAAATGGGCACGTATGCATGTGGTAGGTGCTCCATATGTGTGTACATCAACAAGGAACAGGCCCTTAAGGTCCCGGGCACCAGTATAGACTTTAGACCAACTTTCTATGCAACTTGTAATACCCAAAATGTTGTTTACTATGCAAAGTGTGATCAATGCGACAGCTACTATGTAGGAATGACCTCTAGAAGGTTTAGGGACCGAATTTACAATCATGTCTACAATATTAAAAAAGGCAATTCAAATAGTGCTTTAGCCATACACTGCAATGAGAACCCTGGACATAGGTTTACCTTTCAGATATTACAGGTTATTAACCAGAATAGGAGAGAGGGAGACCACATAGGTACTGTTGAAATGTTTGAGCTCAAATGGATTTTAAGACTCAAAGCGCATACATCACCGGGGCTCAACACCACCATTAATATACGCCCTGCTTTACTAGGGTCATTTTGATATTCTACAATATTTTAATGACCCTACAATAGCTACATCAATTTTTCCATTTGTAGTACACTTGCACACTTAGGAATATTTTAGTGTGCAGCATAGTCTTATGACTGCCCCCGGTCATATAAATATTTTGACACATGCTTCTGATATTACTCCATATATATATGTTATCTGAAAGTCTTTGTCAAAAATTATAAAAGACCTTTATATGAATGAAATGGAGTTAAGCTAGTGTTATAGCCTTGGGTGTGGCCCTTAAATTTCTTTTTAAATATTCATATGTAAATGACATATAGGCTATCTTGTGCTCACACAATATTTAGTTTTCACTTAAGTATATATGCCTTAATGCCATGTTTTCTTCTGGAATTATGGACCTCAAACCTTGGTTATGGTAAAGTTCATGTTTGGTTGCTTTCAACTAGTAATAGTATGCTATAACATAACATGGCATGCGGTCGAATTATTTTATGAATATATCTTAATATTAATGAAATATCACCTCATATTTACATAGACCCACTGGTGATTTTCCACCATATACTATTCATACTGGTTACAATAACATCTGAGGAAGACATTTGACTTACATCGGGAAGCTGCTTATTCAACCTCGTTATGCCTTCATAGGAATTTGAGCTTTCTGTTAAACCAAGACCCTATGGCAATTCTACATTCAGCCATAATAAGCACCAGATAAGAAATGCTTAACTTTATATCAGGGATGAATCTATGTTTATATTTTAATGAATGTCAATATAGTTGGGTTTAACAAAGGATGTATATTTTATTCTGACACTATTTTTGTTACTAAAGTCAGATATATTTTTTGTTTTCTGTAATCATATATACCATTGAGATAGAAGTAATATCCAGATCTAGATGGATTATTTCTTCATTCTAGGTTTCTGAGGCCGTTTCACGGCTGATTTTCTTGCCCTTAGTAGGCACTTGAATAACTAAAATAGAGCATGGATGTCTTAAGGTGATTAAGCTCCTAACTTGGTAACAAGTATGGAGTTTTATATAGCTATGAGTAAGATTACCATTCATTTGGATGGCATATGGCCTTCCTTTTTCCTTCCATTTACGTATAATTATGTTGCCATTCAACTTTATAACAGAACATGACTAATGCTCCAATGAAAATGGATTCTTTTTTTCATTGTGCACAATATTCATATATCATGAAATATATGCAATGAAAATAGCGGAATACCATCTCGCTTTTGACACGCTATGCTATTGGTCTAACACGGGCACAATTATTTCTATATATATTTTTTAAGCACTTGAAATGCTGCTTCTAGCGACAGCCTGTCTGGTATGTCATTATCTATTGGTGACATATGTATGCACTGACGCTAGTCAGAATAATATATTTTTTTCGGGTTCTCATTTAGTTGTTACTATAAAATGTATTGTTCTTTTGTTGATGATTTCTCATGAAATGTGATATATATAGATATGACTAGTGATATAGTTGGTACAGCCTTTAAATGACAGCATTTATGTTGATGTTTTTCTGTTTGTCTTTTGACAGACTTCATCGAATGCGGGATGAGCAGCAGTAGTAGTGGCTGACTTTTCCTGCTCGATTTTGATCTTGTGTTGTGCTTTGATGGCTTTATTTAGAATAGTATATGCACAACGCTGTTTGTTTCAGAGAATGTAGATGCATCCTCTTCTAGCCACGAATGCAGGCTGTACCGCATTTAAATGGTAGAATACAACAGCTATTCCGTGCGGTCCTATATAATTTGAATTGATACATGTTATATTATATGATTATGAACTATTGGAAAGGTAGTTACTAATGGCATCATGAATTATTTAGGTTTTATTATAGTGAATTTGGAATTAGTTTTCTAAAAATGTGAAAACGTTTTTTTGTATTTGTGACTTCATGTTTAACTTGCTTCCTGAGCCAGCATAGGAAATAAGCTCAGAGAATATAGGTGCATCTTTTTTTGGCTGTAAATGCAGGTTGCACTGCATTCAAAAATGATAGAATATATCAGCCATTCCGTGCGGTTTTACATATATTTTTTTATTTTTTATTTTTTATATTTTTTCATATAATTTATATTGATATATGTTCTACTATATGACCATGAACTATTGAAAATATAGCTATCAATGACATCATGAATTATTTAGGCTTTATTACTGTGAATTTGGAATTATTTTAAAAATGTGAAAACGTTCCTTTGTATTTGTGATTCAATGTTTGGCTTGCTTCTTGAGCCAGCATAGGGAATGGGCGTTTTCGCTTAGCAATTTTGTTTTAATTATTTGCTTGGATAATTGATTAATTGATGAATTGTTTTCTTAACTATAGTGGATCCTGCTATATAAAGTGATTCATTTATTGTGTAAACCATAACCTGATGAAGCGCATATCAATGCGTGAAAGCGCTTGTTTTACTTCAATTTAAAATAAAACCATTTCTTCTTTTACCGTGGTGGTTCCTGGCAGTTTTTCATCTATAATTACAGACTTGGGAATGCTTTTTGTATTTTATGTACTTTTTTATGCATGAGGCCTATTAGCTAATAAACAGCAGGCATCTATTGACATAAGTCAACCCTGTCACATATTTATATCATTGCTGGACATCTCACATACCTTCTACTCTGGTAAATTTGCAAGTATCTGCCATTCATTTGTGCTTTTACCCATTTATTTTCCTGTTCGAGGTTCAACACTTACCTTGATAGTCCTGCAGTTACAGTTGTTTTAATTCAGGTCTGTGTGATGCTAGCAGTACACAGACATTACTTGGGTAAGTAAAGGTTGTGAGCATTCCCTGGCAACAACTGTACTGTATGTATGTGCAGAGGATGAAAGTTGTACCCCTAAGGTGGTCAGTATGCATGACATCCATTGTGTTTTGGCAAGCGCAAGAACATACTGTGTATGCCTATGTCTACCTATACCCACAGCAGCTGGTGGTTCCTCCTCTGTGTCCTCAGCTGCATGTGGCTGTAGTGACATTGCCAGTGGTGGTGGTGGTGGAATGTGTGCTCCGTCCCCTTGATGTTTCTGCTGCAAGTGTTTTCTTAGGATAATATTGTGTAGGACAGCACATACAGTGAAAATTTCAGAACAAGTACTGATATCGTACTGCAGAGCCCCTCCCCAACATACACGGGTACTGGAACCGTGACTTCAGCAGCCCAAACACACCTGCCATGATATGTCTTGTTTGAGCAGGTGCCTCGGTATAACATTCCTCAGTGGGTGGGTATGCATTTCTGACAGGTGTTATCAACCATGGTTAAAGTGCATACCCTGCATCGCCCAATAGATGGCCTTGGGGGATATACCCCACAGAAAACTTATGGCAGAGCTGAGAATTGTGCCAGATATGGGAGTCTTGATAATTGCAAGCACACACATTCAGGATGATTTACTTAGCATTACACAAGACCCGGCAGTTAATGGAGTGGAAGCCCTTTCTGTTTTATAGACCCTTCCCTGTTCCCCAGGTGGTGCTTTGATCTCAATGTGTGTACAGTCTATGACACCCAAGACTTCCGGAAAGTGTTCTTTGTAGCTTTGTCCTCAGTGGTACAGGAATAATATATGTTGTCTCTGGTATGCTGTCCATAGCATTCAGAAATTGATGTAGGATCCTGGATGATGATGCCTGTGATACCCCCAGCATGTCCCCAGTTGATCTCTGTAAGGTTTCTGTAGCTAAAATTCTAAGTGCTGCACATACCTTGATGTCCACAGGTATTGATTCCCCTCAGTTTGCCCTTGCTCTTAGTTGAGGATGACAGAAGTTGCAAAGTTCCTGGATTGTGCCTCTATCCATCCTGTAGCCCTCTACTTCCACCTCATTCAGACCATGAAAAGTTAAAATAGGGTCTAAACACTCTTCTCCTTCTTGGCCAGGGCTTATTAGCAGCAGCAGCGGCATAGTGCTAAGCCTGTTGCACATATGCATACAGAACAGCAGCAGCCCCTAACATTCTTTCCATGTAGTGTAGTTTCTGTGGCTGTATTCCAATAGGTTTTGGAATTCAAGGCCAAAACCTACACAGCTTGTTGACTAGTCCTGCATCTTGGATTGGCTAATTAGCATACAATTCAGTGGCTTATGCTATAATTAGCATGCCACAATGTTTACTGGGTTTGCTTGGCCCTACCCACCGTGTAGTGCTGCTTACTGAATACAAATCGGTGCACTACTGTGTGTGCACTGTGCCATGCTGGACACACAGTTTTAGCGAGCCATATAAGGTTTAGTAAATCCAGCCCAAAAGCTAATTACTAGTGTCCCTTAAATTCAGAATATTGATTTACCCCACTCACCACTAAACGTATGGGTTTGAATGTGTCTTATTGACAGTGTTGATGCTAGTTTCATTAAAGATATCTCAAAATGCAATCAAAATACTTCAAGGCACTGCTGAATATCATAGTGTTGTTAGTTTTTGTGCACTATTTTCCAATAAAAGGGGTCAAAATTTGGAAAGTCTTGGAAAAATTACAATTTTGATAATAAAAAGTTTGCTTAATAAGAAAAAGGAATGCATAGTTGTGAGTTTTGTTGCTTTTGTACTGTGTCTCTTGCAGTCCACATCATCTTATTAAACCCTACTGAAACCTACAGGTGTTTCTCTAGGATCAGTCATGTAATGTCTTAAGAGGATTACTATCAGTTGCACAATGACAGCAAGCTTGATATTGGCAACGAAACAGAAAGATCAATCATTATGGACAAAGGAACAAGTGCTAACATGGATCCTGCTTTTGGGGGGGGGGGCTAGGAGTTCATTTTTGTAGAATTTCAGCATTACTACTTTCATTTATTGCCAGAATCATGCTAGCTGTCAATGTGTAGTGACAGTAAGCTAACTCTAGGTGTCCAGTATAGCCTATTCATATTTGCATTAACAACTGCAAAGCCATGCTAAATTCAAGCTACTGAAAATGTGCATGTTAATGGTTACATGACAGGCAATGCAGCTGCATGGTTACCTGACCTCTGTCTAGTGCAGCTAAACAGATATTAAGTGCTTCTCCTATACTACCTACTCATAACCTCATCATTTTCACATTTCTGCAAATATCTTAATGCACAAACAACGCATATAGAACTGCTTAGGCTCATATGAAAGCCCACAGCTGGGTGAACAAAATGATGCTTAACATAAATGTGGTTACTGAGGTGCTGTAAACTGTTTAAAAAACACTACTTTTAAGACCAAGAATTTAATGAATGTGACCACTATAAAGACGACTTTATGCTGAACAGTTTTTTCTTCATACTTTCAGAATAATTCTTACAGTTCTGGAGATATGTAGATTTGATGGAACTGTAAGGATATTTACTTATTTATATTTATTATTTTATTTGACATTTGTTAACTGGATTAGTCTATTTGAGCCAATGGCCTGTTTTCAGTGGAAACCTGAGGAGAAAAGCTCCAGCATTACAAACACACAAAGATAGCATAAATATACAAAAACCCAAGGGAAAAAATGCAACATTACAACATGAATGCAAATAACAGATATAGTAACCAGATGAAACAAATAACTGACATTAAAGAGACTTAAATAAATACAAATACAAATAATACATGTAAGTAGAGACAGTATATTTCCCATTGTAACATATTGTAGTATTGACTAGTGAGCAGATAGTCATTGAATTTTGAGATGTACAACGGAAATGAAAAGAAAACAAGTGGGAAAATGCAGATTATGGAGGATTTTGGCATGGGCAGGATTTTTAGTTAAGAAAGTAGTGCTTGACTTCAGTTTTAAAGCATCTGGAACTAGTGATGCTACGAATGTAAGGTGGTAGCCTATTCCACGCAAGGGACACTGAGTGTTTATAGAGGAGTTTACCAATAGTTTATTTGGGTTTACAGCTGTCAAAAAGGTGCTGGTAAGAACTATGAAGTGACCGAGTTGGGATATAAGGGGATACTAAGGTAGAAAGAGATGAGCAGGCAAGAGGTTTGCTGAGTATGGAGTGTGTCAGCTGCATCTGGGAAAGTAGTAAGAGTTGGGGGAATTCCAGCCATTGAAGCTGTTTCAGGGCAATTCAACGACGGGATTTATAAGGATGGTTACAGCTGAATTTGGCTATGTTGTTGTAAGATTGTTGATGTTTGGAGAAAAGTTCTGACTGGAGATGAGTAAGGATGGGGGAGGCATAGAGGAGACATGGAAGGAGGTAGGCTTGGGGCAAGGGTGGGTTTGGAGTTAGGATCAAGAAATTTGTATTCCTGTAGAGAAGACCCAGTTTTGGGTTATTTATTTATTTATTTATTTGTTTGTTTATTTATTTATTTATTTTTTGATACAGTGTTGAATATGGATGTTGAATTTGAGTTGGTCATCAATTATTGTACCCAGTAACTTAGTGGGAGGTTTAGCTTTGATGAGGGTGTTATCTAGAGAAGAAATAGTAAAGGTGAATTTAAGGTGGAAGAAAATTTGAGGAAGAAACAGTAGGAGCTTAGTTTTTTTGGGGGATGAGTATAAGTTGATGCTCCCTGAGCCATTTTTCCATGGATGGGAAGGAGATTTGGGTGATAGAAAGGAGTTTAGAAATGTTATTAGCACAAGGGATAAGAGTAAAGTCATCAGCCTATAGTATAAGGGAGAAGATATTGTAGGAGGAGTAAACATGATTGATAAAGATGTAGAATAGGAAGGGGCCAAGGACTGAGCCTTGAGGTACACCAGTTTGGATAGGTAGGAAGAGGGAGCAAGCAGATTTCCATCTGACAGACTGGAGCCTATTTCAGAGATAGCTCGAGAATCAGTGACTAGTAGAGGGGGAGAGGTTTAGATCAGTAAGCTTAGTAAGTAGCTTGAAATGGGTGACAGTATCAAAAGCTTTAAAGAGGTCGAGACATAGGCAAGATATCAGGAGGTTTTTGTGCCTGGCTTCAGCAACAGTGTGAGTGATGGACAGGAGGGCAGTGGAGATGCTGTGGTATGAACTAAAGCCATGCTGAGTGGAGGTCAGAAGATTTTCATTAATAAGGTGAGTTAAAAGCTGGCTGTGAATGCATTTTTCTCCAGTATTTGGGATAGGGGAGATAGGATTAGGTTCATAGGTTCATAGGTTCGTACTAGGCTATCTGCCCAAGGGCATTTATAAGCCTAGCCCAGAGTTTTTGTGGCTTTCGCCACCCCTTTAGTTTGAAGAAAACTATGCCCATTGTTTTGCTGTGCCTCTGTCAAGTAGAGACACTGAGGTAATCCCTGGGGTATATCTGTGATCTCCCATCCATTGGTCAAGATTTCTCTTGAACATGGCCAGCGAGGTGCTCTGCCTCACATGTACCAGCATAGGGAGTCTTTGGGTGATGAATCTGTCCCTCCAGCATGTCCTATTAATGACCGTGTCAAGGTTTAAGTCTCCCACCCTTGTAGTTCTGAGGGATCTAGATTTTTTGAGGTGAAGCATGTTCATCAAATCTGGGTTTGACATGGCCTTGTATGTCAGGCACAGGTCACCTCTGAGCAGGCGGTAAGCGACTGAATAGAGCTGAAGTTCTTTTAGTCGGGCAGCATAAGACATATTTTTGAGACCCTTTATCCTTTTGGTGAGGAACTTTTGGGGCCTTTCCAGTTGCTGCACCTGTCGGATCAGATACATTCTGAATGGAGCATTGTACTCAATCATTGGTCTGATGAGTGATGAGTACAGGGGGACGATGACCTCCCTTGATCTAGATGTGAATCCCTTCATGATCAGGTGGGCAATGTAGAAGGTCTTCCTAACTACTTTAGCAACGTGAGTGTCAAACGATAGGTTACTGTCAACCTGAGTCCCCAGATCTCTGATAACTTCTTCTGTGCTCAGTGGATTGCCACCTATATGGTAGCTAGGGGTAACCTTGTTTTTCCCGAAGGGTATGACTATGCATTTCTTGGCGTTTAACTTTAGGCCATGGCTCTGGCACCAGTTATCTGTTTCTGTGAGACCCTTCTGAAGGATATCTGTGTCAGATGTGTTTTCGACTATGGCACCCAGTTTGCAGTCATCTGCAAACTTTGTCAGCCATAACCCTCCTGTGTTTGCTTGTACTTCAGAAAAGTAGATGCCGAACAAGAGTGGGCCCAGGACTGAGCCCTGTGGGACCCCACTTGTGACAGGCTTTGAGTCTGACATGGCGCCAGCAACTCTGACCCTGTGGGTTCTGTCACTTAGCCAGTTTGCAACCCATCTTGTGATGTATGGGTTTACATTTAAGCTGATGAGTTTTTTGATGATACCTGAGTGGGGTATTGTGTCGAAAGCCTTTGCCAGGTCGAGGTAGGCTGTATGGACTGCCTTTCCCTCATCAATGGCCTTGGTGACTGTTTTGAAAAAGTCGACCAAGTTTAAAAGGCATGATCTGCCTTTGACAAAGCCAAACTGGGTTGGATCCAAAGTCTGCAAGTTCCCTATGTCTTTATTTATGAGTTCCATTATGATCCTCTCCATGGCTTTGCAGATCAGGCTTGTCAAGCTGATGGGACGGTAATTTCCAGGGTCGGTGGAGGCACCGCCTTTGTGAAGTGGGACCACAGTTGCCGTGCGCCACTCCTTGGGTACGTATCCTGAGGTGAGGCTAAGATTAAACAACTGTCCTAACTGCGGGTTTAATTCTTCATTGAGTTCGTGGAGCACACAGCCGGGGACACCATCCAGTCCCATGGATGCTGTGTTTTTCGCCTTAGAGAGCGCAGTTCTCACCTGGGCGTTAGAGATGTTTGGGGGGCTACAATCCTCTGGTATAGATATCTCTCCTTTTGGGGGGGGAGAAGTTTGCACTGAACCTGTCAGCCAGTATATTGGCAATGTCTGTAGGTTCAGTAATTTTCACATCATTTTGAACTAATTCTGAGCATATCTGGGAGTTTCCTCCCAGGTTTCTAACATAGCTAAAGAAGGCCTTACAATTGTCTTTTGAGTCCTTAGTGATTTTTCTCTCAAAATTTGCTTTGGATGATTTTATGAGAGCTCTTAGTTTTTTACTTATAGTGATCAAAGGTGTCTAACCTTTTAAGGATTTTGCTCTATCTTGTAGTAGCTTCCTCCTTTTGTTGTAGAGCTTGTTTATGGCTGGGGTCCACCAGACTGGATGCTTGCCTTTGGTACAAAGAGTCTTTGTTTTGTTTGGGATTGTCTGTTCCATGCAGTCCTGTAGGTGCCGGTAGAAGGCGTTTGTAAGTGATTCAGCGGCTTGGGTAATGTTTACCACCGGCTCGGGGGCCTTAAAGGAGACCACACTAGTCTTTAGAAGTGTGAAGTCGGCTTTTGAGAAGTTCTTCACTGTGGTCTTTTTTATCTCAGGTGGGGGCGGGATGAGGACCTCCAGTGAGATTAGTTTATGATCTGATCTCACCAGTGAGGGTATACTTCGGTGTTGAACATTGTGATCCCATGTTCGTGATGATGAGGTCAAGTATGTTTTCACCTCTTGTGGGGATGGTGACTAGTTGTTCCATGGCATTTGAGTTTATGAACTCCAGGAATCTTTGGGCTAGAGTGTTTGGGCTTGAGTAGTGATCCCAGTCTATATTAGGGTAGTTGAAGTCACCTAGTATGATGGTGTTTGGAGATACATTTATCCCCTCCAGTGTTTTCAGGAAGGCTATGTGAGTTTCCTGAGTTTGAGAGGTTGGCCTGTAACATGCTACAAATTGCAGAGCAGTTTTGCCTATGGTTAATTGCACCTGGATGGTCTCCGATGCATCGTGCGTTGCCACCAACCTTGAGGTATGGGTGTCCTTGATGAATATGGACACCCCCCCCTCCTTTCTTGGTGTTGTCCGGATTTTGGGGCCGGAACGCATGGTATGAGGTAAAACCTGATAGTGCTGGGGTGCTCTCAGGAGCCTTGAACCAGGTTTCAGTCACAGCACAGACATCGATGTTCTCCATACTGAGAAGGGCCTCGAGTGTGTGCATCTTGAGGTTGAGACTTCTGTCATTGAGCAGCATTACCCTTAGTTTTTTTCCTTTTTTGTGTTCTAGGGTGGTAGGTTTAGAATTTGAGCCTTGCCTAAAAAAGGCACTATAGGGGTGGCAAGAGCCTTTGCCAATATCCGGAAGCCCAGGGGTGACAGGTGCAAGCCGTCCCTTGCGAAGCAGCATGGCTTGTCCAGCATGTCATCCCAGGCAGACAGACATTGGATCCCCTTTGAATGACACCAGAGTTTAAGCCAATTATTAAAGCTGATCATCTTATCTTCGTATTGTGGCATCATTCTTGGTGAAGGTAGGATACTGCTCAAGGTCAGGGTCATACCTGCCTGGGCTACATAATCAGAGAGCTCCTCAATGTCTCTTTTCATGTAGTCCAAGGAGGTACGTCTCAGGTCGTTTACACCAGCATGGACAATGACTGAGTTGTACTTGTACCTGCTGTTGAGAGACCTGAGTGCTTGCGTTATGTGGCGGATTCTAGCGCCCGACAGGCAGCTTACTGTGGCAATGGGACTGTAGTTAGAGGGCTCAGTGGAGTTACCTCCTTTGTGAAGAGGAATGGTGTAGAAAGATTTCCAGATGTTGGGGACAGTAGACTCTTGGACAGATCTATTTATTAGGATAGAGACAGGATAGGCTATGGATTGTGTTGCAAGCTTAAGAAAGGGGGGGGAGGGTTATCAGTAAAAGGAGAGCAAGGTTTTAGTTTTAGTAGAAGGGACTTGATGTAAGCTGTGAAGACAGAGTTAAGAGAGAAAGGGGTGGTGTTGCATGTGTAGTGAGTGGTGTGAGGGAGTTGTGGTTTTGGGAGGGTTGGGTTAGTTTTTGAATTGATTTGATGAAGTGTGTATTAAGTAAGATGGCAGTTTCTAAGAGAATTATTTGGGTAGGGGTAGCAGTGGTAGGTTCACCTGGATATAAAATAGTATTGATGGTATGCCAGAATCTTTTGGGGCTAGACTTTTGGGAGAACTGCATATAAACTTAATTTGCCTAAAGTCCTGTAGATGCAAGTATTGGAAGTTTAAAAAACAATATTACAGAACTTTACAACAGGGAATATTATAAAGACATAATAATAGGAACAGCTATACAGCAGCTGAGCATTTTGATTTCTTGCTTTTTTGCAATGTTTTTTTTTTTAATTTGGAAAGACTTGGAGAAAGTTGAATGAGAAGATTTAAGAGCACACACACACACACATGCACACGCACACACACATGCACACGCACACACACACACACACACACACACACACACACACACACACACACACACACACACACACACACACACACACACACACACACACACACACACACACACACACACACACAAAGGGCCTGTAGTACCATGCACTTCATAAACGTTTCACTTAATGCTGATCCTTCAAGAAGTGCATCCTTTATGTTTTAGATCAAGTTTCCGCAAGTAAAAGGGTTAGCAACTTGAAGGTCCTGATGGATAAACATGAATTATTTTAATAGGCTCTGCTAGGGGCTAATTCCCCACTTAATACCATCACCATCAATGTTGAATGTGTACTAGGAAGGTTAAAAAAAGTAAACAACAATGCAATGTTGTTCTTAGTTTTTGAAGTCTTAAGGTACTTATAGTCAATGCATAAGAAGACTTTAGTTTTATTTAATTCCTTACTCAACAAAATCCTTGTTAATAAGGGATGAAAGTGCTAACATTGTGTTAATAAACAAGTGCCTTTCAGCATATTGGCTTCCCTTTTTATTTTATATTTGTCCATTTCATTGTTGTCATATTTGAACAGCACTGCAATGACAAAGTCTGCAGTATGTCTAACCCAGCATAGTAACCACTTACTGTATGGCATAGCAGACATGTAGCATCACTTTAAGTCCCCAGGGCCTGGTTAAGCATTGTATATGCCAGTGGAATACTGGTACATATTATGCAGCAACTAAAAATACAGTTTTACAGGCTACTGCACAGGATGCACATTCCTCACAATAAAACCCAGCTGAAACTATGAATAGCCACAATTTGAAATGCTGTAAAACCATGTGATTGCATTTCCCCTCTTATGCTTCCTTTGTTTGAAGAGCTTATTACCTAAAACAGTAGCCCTATGTTAAACAAGAAACAAAAATGAAGGCCTTGCCAAATACTCTGACTTGCCAGCTATGTGACCTTCAGAAACCCTAATTCTTCTTAGATGCATAAGTACCTGACACATGATAATGTTGTAAATAAAGCTACCATTTTCTATTTAAGCACATCTGACTCTGTAACACAAATCATGTTTTATGAGACTTCTTACTTGGCTCCTTTTAACTTTGACAAAGAACAGACCCACGCAAAAAGACAAGTATTTTACAAGTAGTTGTTCTCATGTGTGATGTATGCTACACATTCTATGCCATTTCATGATTCCGATTGTGCTATTCACTCCTGAGTGTCCAAATGTATTATAGAAGTAGCAATCCACACAGATATGCAGGTTTTAGTTACTCACTTTCAAACCTGCTCATATGAAGTTTTAACTATTTAGTGATATTAAGTTGTTTGCATTCACTAGTTTAGAATTACACGTCAAACTGTAACTTTCTATCATTCTCTGTAAACTGAAAACTTTTCTTTGTAATAGTGTTTTTTGGTTAAATCATTTTATCGAATGAAATGGTATGATGTGCTATATCAAGAAAACAAATTCACATGCCATGAATGCTGCATTAATTACACATTATCTTTAAATGTAAGTCAAACAGTAACAGGTAGAAGCCAGCAGGAAGAGCTCAGTACACTGCACAGATTCATTAAACAAGCAACAGGACATGATCTAACTTGGCACAATGGTTAAGGTTTTACCTCCATAAATATAGGGTACCGGGTTTGATTCTGACCTTTTACTGGCTAGGCTTAAAATGTCCGTTCGGGTCAGTTAGTGTAGAATTCACCTATGAACCGATGCATTTCATGGCGTGTAACAGTTATGCTCTGAAAGAAGTGAAAAGACTGTTTGTTAAGTGCGTTTCTGACATCAAGCTTTTGTTAAGCCCTCCTTACCACTATTAAGGGGTCAACTGCATAAGAAAACACCAGCAAGAACAACAACGAGCTTTAAAACAGTTCACTCATCATTTTGGTTTAAGGGGAGGGTGTATTTTAATACATTTTAAATGCCTTTCGGCTTCCCACTGCTGTTCTGTTGTAACCCGTTTCTGTGTAGCAGCACTAAGTGTGTTAACATTTTCAAAGCTGCAAAACAATTAGCTTTCCTACTTTTTTCTCTAACTTTTTTTAGTATATGAAAGCAGGTTAAGCTCCATGACCCTATGAACCACAAAAATTATGATCAAGTCTTTCCAATCATAACTCTCCTTATGTGTTCTCAACACAGATGTCAAGATTCACCTTTTCCTGACACTTATCTCTTGAACACATAATACACTAGTTACATTCAGAGACCTGGTCAGAATTTTCTGTGTTGCATACATGACCTATGTTTTTTTTTTTTGTTCTGAAACAAAGTATTCATCCATTGGTATAACACATAAATACACACAACACTACAGCACTACAGCATTTATTTATTTTATTTATTTAACATTTGTTAACCGTGAAAGTCCGACTTGGAACAAAGCCAATTTTCAGCAGAGGCCTGGAGAAAAAAGGCTCTAAATGTATGTCTTTGTAACAATTCAGCATGTTTGTAATGATACATTTAAAGGTAGAAACACTTGGGATCACCTGCTCGTTCTATGGCTTAAGGCAGTTTACTAACATCTTACAACAAGTTGTAATTTTAGAATGAATACATTAAAAGGTAAGAACAGTTAAAATCACCTGTTAATTTAGAGGCTTGAGACAGTCTACAGACATCTTGCAAGAAACTCATATTTCAGCATGAGCTTTGACCCTTGGGATTTTGGAACCATAAATGCTTGGTGAAACTGGGACAGCTACTAAGCAGTGCTTATGTAACAAACTGGATGCACACCTCTTTGCTCTGGGGTAACAAATGAATACAGACAACGCTAGGACTCAGTGCAAGTACCAATGAGTGGATGATAAGATAGATGGTTGGAGCTGTGAAGCAGGAAACATAGCTATCCATCCAACGGCAAATGTTCACCATGCCTGTACAGTTTCACTGCTATAAGAAGCACAAATGTCCTTCCTTCCCTCTGTTTTAAAATCTGGCAGCTGTAAAAAACTAGCTCTGTTTAGCAAGTACCTCAACTGTTATTACAGTATGGGAATTCTAGTCAAAGCAGAGAGCTACCAGGAAACAGCCTAATAAGACATAGATACAAATAAAAACAAAAATATGTAGAAGAAAAAAACATAATAGCTTTAGATTTATGTGTTAATATTTGACTGGCAACCAACTAATGTTTTATTATATAACATTTATTTAAGCTGTTGGATCTCCAGGTGATGAAATAAACTGTATTATTTGCTGTGGAAAATCCATGTCATTATCCATGCAGGTTTTCGGCATAACTATTTACATAATAATAAGACTGCTCCTGTGGCATGTGTTGTATATCCTGGCTAGGTAGGAGGTTCAATACCCAGCATGAAAATCTTGTATGTGTATGTGTGTGTGTGTGTGTGTGTGTGTGTGTGTGTGTGTGTGTGTGTGTGTGTGTGTGTGTGTGTGTGTGTGTGTGTGTACATCATTGGGTGTTATCTACACTTCCTCTGAGAATTCTACATTGCATTTTAAGTCCAACCTACATCAGTGGATGAGGAACAGGACATTTAAACTGAGCCTTGCACACATGTCACGTATGGACAGAGGTAGATTATAAATGCCTATATGGATACAGAACATCATTATTCTTTTGGGAAAACTTGCTTAGCTTAAAAAGGCCCCCTGAGTCATTAGCCTAGTAACAATCTATGATGTACTAATTGTTATAGCCTATGTGACAGCTAGCAGTATTTATGGTTATACCTTACCAGATATGGTCCCTAAAAAGCAGGAAAAAACCCATAAAGCCATATACTTAGAAATGCTAAAAAGCACAGTGCAAAAGCTCTACAAAGTTGTGGGTGATTTAGCTCAGCTTCTAATAAGTCTGGACTAACATATGTTGATTAAATACTGGTTTGTAAGGGCACAATTTTAGGTAATTTTGTGTCTCCTTTACATAAGTATATGCTTAGCTTATTCACAGTGAGCTGTGTCACACAGCACTACAGCATGTTTGTAATGGAGAACTATGTTAGTGATGGCATAACACTGCCAAGCCATAACATATAAGTTTGTTGAATACAAAACATACCCATTATGGTGCCAATGCTTGATTTCTCATTGCCCTTCTGTGTCCTTTATAATGTAAGTTGTATTGGACAGTGGCAATTCCCTCCCTAAACTGTTAAGCTGCATATGTCTGACCATGCTGTTTTCCCTTGTGGCAGCCAAGTGATGCAGCACATACCCTTTGTATAATGCTATATGCTACAATAACCAGAAGACTGCATTTCTGCAGTATTCAGTGTTGGTATAGGTGTAATGTCAGCAGGGCATCACAGAATGCCAAAGGTGCCAGTTCACTTTATTGAGATGGAGAATCAGAATAAGGAGCAACTGTGTCAACAGATACAAGACATTATATTCCCTGATCAAGAACATGCATAAAAAAGGAACCGAAGTGCCACAGACACAAAGGTTCTGTCTGAGATTACAACAATAAAGTGAGCAGTATGTCATGACTTGTGCTTTACATAAACTTTCTGTTTTTAATGCCTTACCCTAATTTCCTTGAGCTAAATATCCTGAAGCCTACTCATACTCCCCTTTACTTGGCCACTGCAAGTCTCCACCACGAGTCTTTTTCACCTACCATGGCTGCTGACCAGATATTGACTCCCTGTAGGAGTCCTGCATGGTCTCAAAGGATAACATGTATTTCTCTTCTAAGTACTAGTGTTTCAGTTGTCATCAGGAAAGAATTTCATGTTCTACAATAAACATAGTTCTAAAATAACTTGAAGATAATATAGCATAGCAATGGTCCCTGGAATAAGCAAGTTATTTGTCGCTAAACAAGATTGTGTAATTTCTGTCGAATCAGTAATGTGTGTACTTTGCTTTTTCATACCATAGTGATATACTTACTATGCTCTGTAAAGTGAATGCTAGTTTCCTGCACATTCTCCCAAATACCATGTTACCATAGATGCATTTTTCAGTTACTGATCATAAATTAGTATGCAGAAACTTCATTAGTATTTTTTTATTTTATAGTTATTACTGTCTGTTCACTGGGAAACTGGTCTGATCTACTAAACCCTTTTGTCCACAACTGAACTAAAACAGCAAAAAAATACATTAGGATCTTACTTAACACCAATATCATATACAGAATGAGTAAATGGTAAAATTCAGTGTATAATTATATGATTCAGTGGTAAGAATTAGAAGAGCCAATCAGAGTGAAGATCTAAGAAAGAAAAATAAAGACAAATACAAAAGATATGCAAAAATACATTGCAGTCATATATATATATATATATATATATATATATATATATATATATATGTGTGTGTGTGTGTGTGTGTGTGTGTGTGTGTGCATGTGTGTGTGCATGTGTATGTATATAAATGGGTTCCCTTTAGATCGTTGAATGGCCATAATGTTGAACCGCATATGGCCAAGAAGAAAGTATCATTTCTTCACAACATTGAACTGTTTACATGGAGATCACTGTAGGGAAATATTCCCATTCACTTCAATGTAAGTGCAGTATCGGAGTTGGTATATTTAAGTAGCATGGGGTGTGGGGTCCAGCAATGTTATAGCCATTTGACTATTTGAAGTAGACCTATATATATATATATATATATATATATATATATATATATATATATATTTATATATATACATACATATATATATATATATTTATATATATACATTATATATATAAAGTACATATACATATACACTTAGAAATATATGTAATACATGCATATAAAATGGCACATTATGAGGCTGAGAAAAGTTTCTTAAATGTAATCTATTATTCATGATATGGGATGATACTCAACATAACCATTGTCATGGTAGCAGTGATGCTCTTTTAGTATGTGTCTGAAGCTTTTAATGGTTTCTGTGTTTTTGATGTCAGTAATCACATAGTTCCAGACAGCGGTTCCCAAACTAAAGAAGACTCTCTCACCTATAATAGTTTTAAATGGAGGGCATACCAGAGAGAAGTTGCTGTTCTGTGTACTTCTGAGTTTTGTAAGGGTTGTCTTGCAAGGACAGTTTTACTCAGAGAGAGAAGGTATTGACCATGCTTTAGAACGTTGTAAATTAGGGTACTTAAAAGAAAATTGGCCCATTAAGGCACTAAAAGCTATTTGGAATTTTCAAGCAAAATGCACTGTTATATCTGGGGGTCTGATATAGAATTAATGTGCAGATTTTATTTTCATAGATTTGTATTCCATAAGGATTGTGAGCTGAATTCATAACGAGAAAAGGAAGGCCATATTCTGGTGTAGATAATAATATATTTGGTAATGGACCTGCAAGCAGTGGATGAAAGGAGGTGACTGATCTTCTGATGTACTTTAAGGACTTTATTATTTACAAAATCTGTATCTATGTTAAAGGAGAGATTTGGATCAATTATAAGGCCTAGGTACCTCTGTTTAGTGAATTAGGTATCATGATTCCCATTAAGATCTTTTAATATATGTTGATGGATTTAACATAAAATTTATAAATGATCCTTCCTGTAACTGAAGTAAGGTTAGAAGGCCAAACACTACCTTATTCCTTCATATCTGGCTATGAATGCCTGATTCCTTACTATTTTCTTTATACAAAGGAGCCACCATTACCAATTTTCAGCTTTGCAGTATCATTCCAGTCCTTAATGAGACATCATAAAATTTTGTTTGTAGCTCACTGAGCACAGCTGTTGACTCTTGATACCCTGGGTGGTAGCTCATCGTAATGTGGTGCCATAGATTTCTAGCAACAGATTTCTCAGTGTGTCATTTTTATTACATTTTATGTAATACTTTTATTTAAATACCACAAATTAGTTTTATGTGACAGTCTGCAGTATCAAACTCTCTTTGCATTTTAAGAGAGTTAATAGAATATATGTTTAAAGCACAGTACACTACATACTGTGTACATGAAGTGTCTCTAGCAGCCATCCCAATGATATTGCTAGGTTTGATGCCTGATGAACTGTAAGATATTTCTTTGAAAGCAACTTCTTATGTATATTTTCATAATATATGCAAAATACAGTTTAATACATCAATTAATCCTGATAAATGTTTGCAGTTCTCATGTTATCTACAAAAAATTGCCCTATACTCTAACTTAGTTTTATGCCTTGTATTTTTTTTTCAAGAAATCAGAAATCTTTGGCATTTTCAATGGCCTGGTGCTGAAATGTTTCAGTACTGTCTAGAAGGCATTTTAATAATTTTCAGGTAGAATTTTGTGAGCTACCAGACTGCAATACTCTGGAGATTTTGACAGTCATTATATTTATTACCAACACACCTCTTTCAACATCTAAAAGATACCAATTATAAGTGCCCCCAAGTCACTATAAGTTGTCAACTCTTCATTGGAAACTTCAGCTACACTGACATGTCTGTTTTATTACATATTTTTAAAATTATATTCACACTGATTTTTTCTGCATAGGATTCCTGCCACATCCAAGCTCATGTTCATATACCACACAAAAGAGCGATGATTCTTGATTGAGTACATAACCTTATGATGTAAAAGGGACATGCTTCATAAATGTAATACAGGCTTATAACAAACTGGATATTTGGATTTATTCAAGGAAGAGATCCAGGAAGTACTTAGCAGCATTTTCCAGAAAAAAGGCTAAAGACTGTTGTATATACATTACTGTAGTAACTTACAGTTAATAAGTCCCCTTGGTAGATGAGCAATTGTTGCCTTGGACATGTCTGTACAAACTATCATCCAAACAGTATTATAAAAGTCAACATTTTGCACTAAGGTATCACACTGCCTTGACTGTTGCACAGAACAAATTGCTCTGAAAGTTATTTGGTTATGTTGAAGCACAATTAGTCCCTTTTTATTCAGTATTCTGCCTTGCTCACATCCCTGATCAGAAAAAGGTTTATTCTTGCATGCTGCATAAAAACATACTTTATTTCAGAGTATTTGACTGCTTCATGAATGAACATGTGCAGTGCACACAATAACCTGCACCAAAGTCATTTATTGAACAATTTCCTGATCTATTTATATTTATTTATTTATTCATTTATTTTACATTTGTTAACCAAGTTTATCCATTTTCAATGGAGACCCAAGGAGAAAAGCTCCAAGAAAAAAAGCATAATGACAAATTTCATCTTACAGTAATATGTTTCACAAAATTAAACAGACAAATTCACAGCATACATGCATAATGAGATTATACAGTGTGATAAAGAAAAAGAAATAAAAATAATACACAAGTCATTCTAATTATATAAGCATGATACATTCATACAGATTATAGGTTTTCATAGGTAGTACAGATTCAGAAAAACTTATATTTAAAGGAGGGCAAGACAGATGATAGAATAAGTATTAGGTAGGGTCCTGGCAGGGGCATAACCATGTTTTCTGGAAAAAGGTTTTTAATTCTCTTTTGAAGCTCTTACTTTGAGTAATGTTGTGTAAACTGGCAGGGAGGTTGTTCCAAAATTTTGTTATGGAGGATTTATAGGTTCATAGGTTCATAGGTAGGTACTAGTCTATCGGCCCAAGGGCCTAAGTAAACCTAGCCAACAAGGTTCACTGGCTTATGCCACCCAAGAAAGTGAGTTTCCTGTGCCCCTGTCGAGCAGAGCCACAGAAGTGATCCCCGGGGGTGTATTTCCTATTTCCCATCCACTCATCAAGATTTTTCTTGAAGAGTGCTAATGAAGAACTTTGCTTGACATAGATGGGTAGCTTGTTCCAGAGTATAGGAAGTCTCTGGGACAGGAATCTATCCCTCCAGCATGTCCTGTTTATTGTGGTGACAAGGTTTAGGTTCCTAGAGCATGTAGCTCATAGGTATTGGGATTTCTTTAGGTGTAGCATGTCCAACAGCTCCGGGTTTAACATAGCTTTATAGGTTAGGCAGAGATCTCCTCGTAGTAGGCAATATGCTACAGAGTAAAGCTGGAGTTTTTTGAGATGGTCAGTGTAGGGCATCTGTTTGAGGCCAGTAATCCTCTTTGTGAGGTACTTCTGTGGCCTTTCCAGCTGCTGCAGATGTCTTGTGAGGTACATGCCAAAAGGGGCATTGTACTCTATAATGGGTCTAATGAGTGCCGAATAGAGGGGAACAATGACCTCTTTTTCTCCTGGAATGATGAGAACCCTTTTGTGATGAGGTGTGCCATGAAGAAGGATTTCCTGACTACTGTGGTGATGTGTTTATCAAAGGAGAGACTACTGTCCACCTGGGTCCCAAGGTCTCTTATCACACATTTGGCGTTAAGTAGACTGCCATTTATGTGCTAGTTCATGGGTACAGAGTTTTTACCAAAGGGGTGAAAATGCACTTTTTGGCATTGAGTTTAAGGCCATGCCTCTGCCACCAGGTATTTGTCTCAGTGAGGCCCTTCTGTAGGATGTCTACATCATTTGGGGACTCGACTATGGCACCTAGTTTGCAGACATCTGCGAACTTCATTAGCCAGAGGCCTTCTGTGTTAGCCTGTACTTCAGAGAAGTAGATACCAAACAGGAGAGGTCCCAGGACTGAACCCTGTGGTTCTCCACTTGTCACTGGTTTGAAGTCAGATTTGGAATCTGCAACTTTTACAGTGTGGGTTCTGTCAATGAGCCAGTTGACAACCCATCTTGTGATGTGGGGATTTATACCTAGTTTAGTGAGTTTAGCTATAATTCCAGAATGGGGGATGGTGTCGAAAGCCTTGGTGAGGTCAAAATAGGCTGTGTGGACCACCTTACCCTCGTCTATGGCTTTTGTGACGGCCTCAAAGAAGTCGATCAGGTTCAGAAGGCATGATCTGCCTTTTACAAACCTGAAATGGGTGGGGCCCAGAGTTTGGAGGTACCAATGTCTTTGTTTATGAGTTCCATGATGATACATTCCATGGCCGTGCAGACCAGGCTCATCAAGCTAATAGAGTGGCAGTTCCCAGGATCAGTGGTGGCTCTCCCTTTGTAGAGTGGGATAACTGCTGCTGTGTGCCATTCAGTGAGCACAAAGCCTGAGGTGAGACTACGACTGAACATGGTGCTTTGGTCTGAAACCAGTTCATTCTAAAGTTCATGTAAATCGCAGCCTGGAATGTTGTCCAGTCCCATGGATGCTGTGTTTTTGGTTTTAGAGAGTGCAGCTTTTACCTGCATAGATGTGATTACAGGGGCTCTGCATTCTTCCTGTATAGATATGGGCCCTTTAGGGGGTGAGAGGGGGGTAAAGGTAGCACTGAACCTGTCTTCCAGGATGTTGGCAATATCAGTTGGTTCTGTAATTTTCGTGCCATTGTGATGTAACTCAGAACAGATCTGGGTGTTTCCGTTGAGATGCTTGACATAGCAATGAAATGCTTTGTGGTAGTCCTTAGAATCAGTGGCCATTTTGTTTTCATAGCTAGCTTTGGAGGATCTTAAAAGGGATCTCAGCTTCTTACTGAGGCTGACCAGGGAGCTCCTCCACTCATGGGATTTTACTCTCTTTTGCAACAGTTTCTTCCTTCTGTTGTAGAGTTTGTTTATGGCAGGGGAGCACCAGATTGGCTTCCTTTTTTTTGGACGATAGCGTCTTGGTTCTGTTTGGGATAGCATGATCCATGTAGTCATGTAAGTGCTTACAGAGTGCATTTGTGTAGGATTCAGCAGTCGTAACTGTATTGTCCATCTGCATGGGTGTCATGAAGTTTGACACTTCTGTCTTAAGAAGCATGAAGTTGGCTTTGGAGAAATTTTTTACCATGGTTTCATTAATGGTGGGTGGAGGGTGGGATGCGGATATCTAGGGGGGATTAGCTTATGGTCGGATCTAAACAACAAGGAGTTGACTTCAGGTATGGAACACTGGTAAGTCATGTTGGTAATGACTAGGTCTAGGATATTGTTGCCCCTGCTGGGGGTGTGGATAAGTTAATCCAGTGCATTGGAATTTATGAATTCCAGAAAGCGTTGAGTGAAGGAGTTAGTCCATGAGTAGTTTTCCCAGTTAATGGTAGGGTAGTTGAAATCAGCTATTATTAGGGTGTTTGGTTGAACCCTAATATTTTCCAGTATATCAAGAAAAGAGGAGTGGGAATCCCAGGGCATGGTGGGGGACCTGTAGCAAACTACGATTTGAATTGCAGTTTTGCCCCGAGTTAGTTTCACTTGGATAACCTCGGATGCATTATGCTATGCAACTAGCGTGGAGGTGTGGATATCCTTAATGAATATGGACACACCTCCGTCTTTGGTGTTCTGGTTCAGGTTAGATGGCCAAAAAGTGTGGTATGAGTTATAGCCTGGTAATGCAGGTGTGCTCTCTAGACCCTTGAACCAGGTCTCAGTCACTGTACAGATATCGATGTTCTCCATTTTAAAGAGTGCCTTGAGTGAGTGCATTCTGAGATTTAGACTTCTAGCATTGAGTAGCATTACCCTCAGTTTTTGCTTGCCCGTTCCTGTTACGGTGGTGAATTTGTCATTTGAACCTTGCCTAAAAAAAGGCACTATAGGGTCATCAAGACCCATTTGCCAGTATCTGGAATCCCAAGGGTGACAGGTGCAGGCCATCTCTAGCAAAGCATCGTGGTCTGTTGACCATGTTGTCCCAGACAGACAGACACTGGATCCCCTTAGAATGACAACAGAAGTGTAGCCAATTGTTGAAGTCAATCATTTTGTCCTTGCACTGCGGTAACATTCTGGGCAATGGCAGGATGCTACTCAGGACTAGGGTCATACCTGCCTGGGGCTAGAAGATCGGAGAGCTCTTCCATGTCTCTTGTCATGTAGTCCAGGGGGGTATGTCTCAGGTTGTTCACACCAACATGAACAATGACAGAGTCATATTTGTACTTGTAGTGGAGTGACCTGAGTGCGTGGGTTATGTGGCAGATCCTGGCACCCGACCGGCAGCTGACAGTAACCTTCTCCTTGTTTAGCCTGGTGAGTGGGACATCAGTGTGCCTGACTATAGATTCACCTATGACTAGTGTGTTGGGTACGCTGTTTTGCCTTATGGGCTGTGGTTTACTGGCACACTGAATCAGTAGGCTATGTGTCATTTGGGTTGTGTTGGGGGGTTGTGGTTGTTTCTGCTTTGGAGGTCTCTGTCGCTTGAGCAGATTATTATTGAGAGCCTCCGCAAATGTTTTTGTGTTTCTATGTGTGGATTTTGGTGGTGTAGGTTTAGTGGGACTATGTGATGAGTGTGGTGTGGTGCAAGTGTTTACCTTCTCCACTTGAGTTCAGTCTTGGCTGGAGAGAGCTTTACCTCCAGTTTGGCTAGATAAGTGCGTCTCTCACAGGTTGTGGTGTTGGCTGGTAGGAGGAGAGGGTTGTCTGTGTACATGAGGCAATTGCTACATTGCCTCAAGATGCCCAGATTCATTAGATTGACAGGAGAGAACACTGGGAGCTGACCCTTGGACATGCCTGAATAAAAAAACTACTTTCCTCTAGACAAGTGAGGAAAGTGAGTATAAGAGCTGTTTTTTCTCTAAGCAAGTGAGGAAAGTAAGTACAAAAACTGTTTTCCTCTAGGTAAAGAGGAAGGTTGAGTGTTGTAGTAATTTGTAGCTTATTTAGTGCTAACAACAAGCTCTGAACAAGTACTAAGCACAAATAAGCAAATTCAAGTGCTAAAACTAAGAATCGGTACCTGGATCTTGTGGTAGTTAGGCTACCTAGTGCTTACCACTCCCACTGATAAGCTAGAATGCTTCCCTCCAACACAGAAAGGCTTGGGGGGCTCAGAAGCTTACACACAGTCCTGGATACAGCAAATCTGTATCTGGACTAGACTTGTAACATGAAAGGTGGGAAACAAGCACAAATGCAGGCTTTTAAACCAGAAAGTTGAAAGAGATGGAAAAACTGCCCAAACGGCCAATAAACTACAATTTCTGGGCCAGAAATCACTCTTGTGGTAGATAGGCTACCTAGTGCTTATCACTCCCACTGACAAGCTAGAAGGCTTCCCTCCAACACAGAAAGGCTTTGGGGGCTCGGAAGCTTACAAACAGTCCTGGATACAGCAAATCTGTATCTGGACTAGACTAGTTACAGGAAAGGTGGGAAACAAGCTTAGAATTTTTTTTGGAAAGTAGAAATGTAGAAAGGAGAAACAGAAGATAAATCAAAATTAAGGACCTAACTGGCTTGCCCTTCACAAATGTTCTCTCTGTATTAGGTAGAATAAGCTAGTGACACCAGACTGGAATAGAGCTGGGACAGAGCTAAACAGATGGGACTGGTAGGAGTGTCTGAAGTCAAAATATGATCTCACCATACTCGGTTGAGTGAGCAAATGAGATAGACCCAGGAACAGTATTCAAACACAAATTAACAGGAGGGGTGGGCAATTCCAAAACCACCAGGATTAATACCAAAGCAAGAACAGGGAGGGCAGGCGGAAAACTAACTGTAGAGACAGAGAGAGACCACAGTATTCTATGAAACAATTAAATAGAAAAATAAATAACTACAGAGAGACACAGACTACAATATTCAATGAAACAATTAAATAGACAGAAAAAAATAAAATGCAGTACAATCTTTAGCACTGCAAGTTTGTACTTAACTCAGCTAGTAATGCAGTTGAATGTAGGTATGTAGCAGAAGCCAGACAACTCAGATATTGAGCAGTAATAAATTCATTGACATGTAACTAACAATTATAAATACAGAGAAATCCTCTAGGCTAAGAGTTTAACACTGAATATCAATGAAGTGAAACACAATAGCCAATATCAATGAAGAGAAGCACAATAGCCCACACTTACTGCAGAGACAGAGAGAGACCACAGTATTCTATGAAACAGTTAAACAGAAAAATAAATAACTACAGAAAGACACAGACCACAATATACAATATTCAATGAAACAATTAAATAAACAAAAAATAAAATGAAGAAGGAGACCTTAAGATAGTCACAGGCCTTGGGGAGAAAGAGCAGCAGCAGCTTTGTTTTTTGTTTTTTTTGTTTTTTTTAGGATTGAAAATAAGATTATTTTCATTTAGCCAGCTTTCAACTGAGAAGAAAGATTGCTGCGTATGAGTCTGAAGTTGTGAGACAGAGTTTGAGCATGTGATCAGAGTAGAATCGTCTGCATATTGTATGAGGGAAGAGTGGGTAGTGGAAGAATGGTGGTCATTGGTAAAAAATTAATACATAGTGCCCAAAGCTGTGTTTCACTACTGCTTTACTTACCACACTGGTGTGCCCAGCTAACACACAGACAGACACACACACACACACATTGATATATATATATATATATATATATATATATATATATATATATATATATATATGTATATATATATATGTATATATATATATATATATATATATATATATATATTTATATATATATATATATATATATATATATACATATGTGTATATATATATCAATGTGTGTGTGTGTGTGTATATATATATATATATTTATATATATAAATATATATATATATATATATATATATATATATATATGTGTGTGTGTATATATGTAATTTTGGATTTAACAATAGGAGAGTTCCATTGGTAAATTATTATATATTTTAGCTAACCTTGTAATGTAGTTATACAAAAAAAAGTTATTGTTCTTATATGTTTTTTGTGTATTTCTGATTTTTGAGACTCTGGCATCCAATGCAAGGTCACAATAGTGTCCTTCTATACTTCTCATGTCGGTGTCTGAAACTGTTCATGGTGACAATGTACCTCATTTTTCCACTTCTTTTTAAAACTGAGTAAGATCACAGATTCCTCTTTCCAGCCATGACCCTGGAATATTGGCTGTGTTAAGTTACTTACTCACAGTCATACAGCAGGCATAACGTTATTGAGAGAATCAAACCAAGGTCAGCAGGATAAAGGCCTTCAGCAGCTTATGGCTTTAATAGTTTGTACTCCATTGCCTGGTGTGATGCATGGCTTTGAGTCCAATTGCTGTAGTTAGTTAATTAGTTAACCAGTGGTGAGCTTGTCCACAAGGGACCCTTTTTATTTACCATCTAGTTATGATAAACCAAGAAAAGAAAAATATATCTATATATCTTAAATGTAAGTGCATATACAATATTAGGACTAAGAGAAACATCCAGTTCGACAGCAGCTTACTACATACAGAATCAGTGACTTTATCCACATGTTTGTTGCACTATTTACTGTTGTTCTAATGTTTAGCTTTAGTGTTTTGGATAGATGACAGGAAGATTAACTATTAAGGGCATCAATGAGATTAATGTAATCATTGGAGCCACAGTAAGATATTAAAATAGTCTAAGGGAAACCTCTCTTCAGAGATTGAACAGATTCAACAGTTCAACAAGACCAACTAAGTCATGTGCTTCCCAGTGGTATTAAATAATGGTGTTAGGGATACAGGTGTTATTAACAGAGCACGACAAGCCCAGATAAGAGGTACTAACATTATGATGGGACCAGTAATGGTATTAAGTCTAGAAATCTATGGCAGGTTTAAAAATGAATCAGAAGAACTTTAGAAAGATTAATAAATAAGGATACTCTAGATGGAAAAAAGAGACAGTGATCTCTGTAAAATTAAAGGAGACAGCACCCAGGTATGATTAAAAGAATCCAAAGTCTTAACAACATTACAAGAATCAGGAAGCTCAAAAGGAAAAATAATATAATGTCCTCTCAGAAGGGCTAACCACCACAAAAACATAGATTCCACACAGTCAAACTTCATACAAAATTTAGTGAAATCATGAAAAACTATGTCTTGACTAAGTGCTATCCAAAACAATTGAGTCTGGCTCACATGCAACAGTTTATTTTGCGCAATATAGCCAGATATGTATGAGAAAAATGTTAGTAGGTGCTAAAATCTAAGTATGTGAGTAGTCCTGCACACTGACATACCATACCCTCTCATTTTATTATAAAACTGGAAGGATAACTGACATCCATTATTATAAGATTATATACAAACCCCCTCCCAGAAATCTAAAGGACATGATCTATCACATAGGTCTTCCCATATCTTGATCTGGTCAGAGGCAGATCTTGACACTGGCTGCTGGGTTGCAGGACCCATCCACCCCTAGGAAAAAGAAAAAATAAAAAGAATTGACATCTTTAAAAATTAGAAAGTTGGCTTTATGTTCAGCTCCTGGTTCAGTGTGTTCCAACAAAAGCCAACAATGTTAAAAAAGAAAACAATCTGCTTAGTCTGTAAAAACTAATAAAAACAATAAAAAGCACTGGAAAATGGGAGTCTAAGCTTTAATAATAATAGAAAGACTTAGCACATTCGCCCCTTCAGACTCTGGGCATCATCAGAGTAAATAACAAAACACATAAACCACAATTCATACACAACGTTAATAATTAACATAGTTAACTATTTGGTTGGCTGCTGCTAAGTTAATGTTGTGTATAACTTGTGGTTTATGTGTTTTGTTATTTACTCTGATGATGTCCCAGAGTCTGAAGGGGTAAAAGTGCTAACTCTTTCTATTATTATTAAAGCTTTTCCTCCCGTTTAGTAGTGCATTTTATTGTTTTTATTGTTTTTTATTTGAACAGTGTTTGCTTGACACTTGTGTCAGGTTTGTGTTGATTATTGGTCTATAAACAACCTGGCAGCAAACTTACTCAACCAATCAATAGAGATTTGCCATGCTATTGTTGAGGAACTCGACCGATCAATATAGATTTTTCATACTGTTGTTGAGGACAATGTAACATTACTCATCAAGGATTTTTTCAGGCTGCTGTATGAAGAAGCAAAGAGTTTTGACAACTGGCTAAGGAAGTAAGTGTGGGTGTTCTTCCAGTGATTACTAAGATTGTTTTATGTTTATGATATTCTGCATTTTGTTTGTTAAGAAAAATACTATTGGCAAATCATGAATATAGCACTTTTCTTTATAGTTCCTTAGTGTGTCCTCATATCCAACCTCTTCTTAAATAGTTTACTGAATTGTGTGCTTATTTGTTGTAGGTTTTATGCAGAGAAATGCCCACAGTATTGTGGTGGGTTTATGATAGTTGTGTAAATTACCCATTTACTAAATCATTTATTGTGTGGCTTATCTATCTATCTATCTATCTATCTATCTATCTATCTATCTATCTATACATTCATTTACATTTGTTGCCTGGAAATTTCCACTGGTCATGACACATTTTTTTATGGAGGCCTATGAAGAAAAGATCTGATAAAATATTCAATACATTGTCATGTTTTGGCCCAAAAGGGCTCCAGGACCAATTAGCATGTCATCAAATAAGTAAGCAAGAAAACAAACAAAATATTGCATAATCAATTTTAAACCAATGAACTGCCTCATAGAGTCTGTGTGGGCTTATAAGTTCCATTACTCCATCAGCCCTGTGCTATTTTATTTCTTTATTGCACATTTGTTAACCATGTAGGTGCACTGATTTTCTTTGGACCCTCTTCATTTCTTTTTGATTAGTAACAAGTGAAGCTTTTCTACAGAGATGACTGGTTATGGTACTTGAGAACTGATACTGTACTTCTGTTGCATTTAAATTCTAAGACAACAGTACTGCAGTGGCATTTTAAACTATAAACAATCCATTTTCACAAACAGAACACCTCAAACCCTGTGAAACCATGCTGTTTTTTTTTTTCTTTTTTTTTTTCTTTTCTTAATCAACTTGCATAGCCCTCAACATCTTATCCAAAGATTCAAGAACAAAGCGGAGTAAATAATTATGAGTAGTAATTACAGCTCACAACTCTGTCAGTATATTTGGTATCCTACAGACTGTTATGAGGTGATCTGTGCCTGGCACAGAAAGCATCCTCCAAACCATTACTGGTGGATTTACTGCACATCAGGAAGTCAAATGGCATCAAAAATACTCAGTCTAGGGATCTATACCTCTTCTGCAACATCAGCAAAATGGTTTGTAGGGACAGTTACATCTTATACAGGATACCGCAGCTGTGAACAGATTCCCCATCCACAAAAAACAGAGGTTTTCCCTGTCCATATTCAAGCAATGTAGGTCTATGGATTGGAAACATGTATGCATGTATGTATTTATGTGCATCCATTCACCTGACTACAATCATCTCCTGTATGTCAGTTATTTATGCATGCATGCATGCATGTATGTATGTATGTATGTACATCGATTCACTTGACTGCAATCACTTCCTGTATGTCAGTTATTTATGCATGTATGTATTTATGTACATCCATTCACTTGACTGCAATCACTTCCTGTATGTCAGTTATTTATGCATGTATGCATTTATGTACATCCATTCACTTGACTGCAATCAAAGGTCTGAGAAGTACAGGCAAACAAATGGGTTTAATCACTGGTCATCTCATTGTGTGAATTTATGGCGGGCATATATTTATTTATTCCTTTGTTGGCCTCTCTAGGCTTTCTCTGTTTTTGCTGAATGTTTCTGACTTTGTTGCATTATGCTTTTGTCTATTCCTTATAGTCTGTGGTCTTCAGGCAAGTTAATAAGGATTGCAGTAACTAAATAATGATGACAGCCATTTACGTTTCAGTCTTAAAAGCCTTCAAAACAGCATGCTAATGCAAACCAATAGTATAGTAAGGGCAGGGCAAGAGGGCAACTTCCCCTTGCATAAAGTGTTGGAAGGCATGGGCTGGCAATCTCAATATATAATGCAGTACCATCTTTTAAGGGATGTTATAGCAATGTTTGGGAAACCTGGGTGTTACAGTGCACTGTATGTGGTCTAAAGTTAAGCAAATTCTGGCTACACTGTAGCAAACAGTTTGCTGCAGTTTAAAAATTAGAAAGAAAAATTAATTAAAGTCTGAGCACTGTAGCTACTCCATGCAGGCAGTATGTAAACTGTAATAACTGTTTGTAATTTATTTACTTATTTTTTAAATAGAGGGTTGTGGGCAGGGTATAGAAACAGGACCTGAAAGGCTGAAAAGGAGGGAGGGGGACATGGATCTGTAATAATAAAGTGCTTTTTGTTTTGCTCGGGGGTGGGATACCAGTTCATACCACTGACACAGGATGCTTCTGATGCAAAGCCTGCTATTCTAGAAAGTTTTTAAATAAATAAAGGCAATAGCTGTTGCTGATTGTGGTCCTTTGTCCACCATTATTTTTTAGCTTTCTTCCTGAATGTTAATAAGAGATCCAGTCACATGTGGTGGGGGAGTTTTCAGTCAGTTGCTCTTTGTACTGACAGAAGTGAACTGAGAAGATTATAAATTCCTGTATGGCAGTTATTTATGTATGCATTCATTCATTTGTTTGATCTCAGTCAAACATATTGGGTATACAGTCACAGTCATTCAAAGTGGCTGTAATTAATGGTCACATCTATGTGACTGTCTATGTATATGTGTGTGTGTTTGGGAGTTAAAATAACTTAATTTGGTCAACATTACATTATATCTGAGGTGTATTCAGTCAATAAAATTAGCTTTAATTATTTAGTAGATGCGGTGTCTGTGGATAAAAGTGATTGATACTGTTGTCACTTGTTCAAAATAAGTGTGCATTATTCTACCTTTGGGGGAGTAGTGTGCATACATTTTTTTTCACTTGATATTACAGCCAAACATCAGCATTGTACTCAATAACTGCATGTCTGTGGCGGTCTAGGCAGAATGTGTGTGATAGCCACTGATCATGTCTGTGGCGGTCTATGCAGAATTTGTGATAGCCACTGACCATGTCTGTAGCCATCTAGGTAGAATGTATGTGACAGCCACTCATGTCTGTGGCAGTCTATTCAGAATGTGTGTGATAGCCACTGATCATATCTGTGGCGGTCAAAACAGAATGTGTGTGATAGCCACTGATCATGTCTGTGGCAGTCAAAGCAGAATGTGTGTGATAGCCACTGATCATGTCTGTGGCAGTCAAAGCAGAATGTGTGTGATAGCCACTCATCATGTCTGTGGCAGTCAGGCAGGGGTACGAAGGTGCACTATTCCCTGATAGGATTTATGCATTTATTTTCTCAGTTTACAGGGAAACTACAATTTCTTTAGCTTTCAGCATTAAGCTGTAGAAAGAACTTATCTTCCTTGAAATAAAAAAAAAGACTAAATATATTTATATTTGATATATATATATATATATATATATATATATATATATATATATATATAAATACACCATATATATCAAAATTGTATCTCACTTCAATGATACCATACTACTAATGTCTGCCCTTCTGCCTCTTCAGCCGACACCTTCTGCTATTTATTTCCTCCTTTCTAATGTCCTTCCATAACATTCTCATCTCACTAATACTAATCAACTCTCTCTCCTTGTCCTTAATTTTACCTCCCTCACATTACTCCTCCTCATCTCATTCTATTACTCTGTCTGTTTTGGCAGTAGAATGCTCTATTATTTTTTACCTCCATATATTATTAGAAATACAGTCAATATTTTGAATAATTGAATATTACTTTACTCAAGATAGCTTATTCTCGTCTGCAAAGTGTCTTGCTACTTGCAGTACCTGTTGTATTCTTGATCACAGTTGATCTACTATTCTGTAAATGTATTTCAACCTGTCATGGGATCTCTTATCCCACTGTATATAAGGTGTGCCCAAATCTATTGTAAAGAAGTTTTATGTGCTGTGGGGCTTTTCTCTGCTTGTATATAATTACTTATCAGCTATTCTACAATGTTTTTATGTCTGTTTGTGGAGCTGTTCTCCCCAAATCATTCTAAAACATTTAATCTGTTGCAGGACTTTTCTCCTTGTATATATAATTACTCATCAACTCATTGTACAGTATTTAATTGATTGTGAGACAATTTTCTCCTTGTATGTTATGACTTATCAACTATTATTTAAAACTTTTTGAGTCTGCTGTGGGTAGTGATATGTGGCCCCAGACCCCTGGATTACTTGAGTTTCTTCTTCAAGACTTAAATTACAGCAGTCTTGGAAATTTACAAGTGTCAAAAGCATGTGACGGAGAGGCTAAATAAATAAGATAAAGTATGAAAATGTGAGAAAGAACTAATCTATGTGGATGGTGTGTGGCCAGGATGAAGGGAAAACAATGAAGGGTTATGGGGGCGTGCAGGGGAATCTAATCAGTAACAAGGGGGCCATGGAGCCCTTATTGACTACAGCTTGAGATCTAATGTGCATATGGAGAGTAAAGTGACTATAATGAGTAGGTGCATAGTGAAAAGCCATTGCTTAATCACAGGCAATAGTTATTGACCTGTTGTAATAAAGCGTCATCCCTTTATATTTGGCCCTTCCCATTCAGTTGCTTCCTGCAGCCCCCCACTACTTGTTTTGAAGTCATCTGGTGTCACTAAATCTGACAGGAATAGGCAATGCCATCTGATAAGCTATTTTGGTAATGGCCATTTTGAGATGAATAATTAATGTCTACTGCACTGTAAAAACATACATATTTTTAATTCATGGAAAAACACCACCAAACACTCAAGATACTAAACAACAAATAATGCCAAAACTTTGCAGCACGGCTAACCTCACTTCTAAATTCCAAAAAAACACCAAAACCCAGTTTTTTAGAGCTTTAGTTCATTTTGTCTTTAATAACATGGAACTTCTTTAGAATATATTTAACAGAAGAACAAACTCTCTTTAAAAATACATTTTGGCAGCAGAAAACTTCAATTCATAGTTACTATAGCTCCATATAACTCAGAACTTAACTCTAAATCACTGCAATGATATTTACACCTTCCAATAATCTTCCACTGTGTTACAAGTTCTGCACAGCTGTTCACATTGTACATATCAAAACAGCAATGCTGAGATACTAAACAAAGACTGATCACGAAAGTTGATTTTCTAATGGGATTTGTAAGCAGCAAAACCAAAACAGTGAACTTTCTTTCCTACCTGCAGAAGAAAATCAAAGAGACTCATCTTAGACCACTCATAGTGGTGAATATCAGAGCAGCCCCACTCGGCTTTAGGCACTTTTCCATGCAGCCAGCACTTCTGTTTCAGGAAACGTTGGTATCTTCCCCATTTCAGCATGATGGTGGAGTGGGTTTCATTATCTGTCTGTGACAAAGAAGCATCCCACACAATGATAGGACAGGGATGTCCTCCTAAAGCAAAAACAGAACTTTTAATAACCACAGTAAAGAATAAGATTCCATCTTTCAAATATTCATAAAGTCTGCGAGCAGCAAATAAACTACAACAAAATGAATGCCAGGGCAACATCATCTCAACAGTGTGAATAAAACATCTCACATATATATATTTTACCTTTAAAACAGATCTTGCATTCTCTGCTTGGACTGACACATACTGGCATCATATAAATAGATACTGTTTTATAATTTGATGTGTGTGGGAGTGCAGATTATGCATTTATTAAACATATATGTGTTTCAGTGGCAGCTGGTGACTTCAAATCAAAGGGGAGCTGCAGGAAACAGGTGAATGGGTGGGGTCAATTGGGAAGGGTGTGGCTAACTAGAAAGGGAAGGAGCTATGCCCAAAACCACAAACACTGTAAGTTTAATTAAATGCGCAGCCCTGGATGCCAAACCATCATTATGAAAGTCCAATCAAGACAAAATTAAGTGTAGAAGAAAAAAAATATTTCAATGCATTGGCTGCATGACAGCTTACTTAATAGCTAGATGGAAACAAAAAGGTTGTGAAGCATGAAAAAATAAATTACTTTTTAAATACATTACTGGAATGCCAGTCAAAATCAAGTATAGGAAAAACAAGCAGCACTCAACTCAAACCACTTCTTGCACTGCAGTTCTAATTATAATTTATATTCAGCTTTATTAAAGTACCAAGTAACATGCTGAAAGTAGCAATCACTTGTAAAAATGTTTCTTATCCAAAAAAGACCTGCTGCCTGACAACTATCTACTTGTTTCACGGGGAAAACATGATCAAAGTAAAAAATGAAAACCAAACAAGAAGCAAGCTCAAGATACACTCCTTAAAGGATTACTGTACAGGTAATGGACCACACATGATACACTGGCATTCTGTTTGGTTTACTGGTAAAGCCTGCAAAGATGACTGCAAGTCTCCAACAAATGTAATGAGCTTCTTAAAATAATAGAAAACACCAAATAGACCAGCAAGGCAGCACGGAGTTCAATATATTTATTTAATACTTGTATACATAAAAAACAGACTAATTTCGGCAAACAGCCTTCTTCAGTGTAAAACAGTATCCTGTCCTTTATTACAAATACTGTCATACGCATTTCAATAACCAAGGCTTATACATTATCTAGTTATGTAAGTATTCTCTGCATGGCAACAACAGAAAGGCTTTCAATGTTGGCAGTTTTTAACAGTATGCTTATTGAAGCTTACTTGCATCTTACAATCTCAGACAAGCTTACCTGATGGTCATTAAAGCATTGCTACTTAAACACAGAGCAACAGGCACTTTCTGAGTAATAATAAGCATAAATCAACAGCATAAAAATATCCCAGAAACCAGAACATTCTGCAAAATCAAGGACAGAATAAAAGTAGCACTTGTGTCTACCTTGGATGGGGGGGATACTCTGCACATTTACACTGCATAACTGCTCCTTGCCTTGCTTGGACACATCCAGAGTCACTACATGGTGGAGTGGGGTGCAACAAATATGTCACAATTTGAAATGTCTCTGGCTGACTGTGATGGCCCTGACACATTTGTCATACCTCTCAACCTCAGAACAAGAAATATGGACAGAGCCATACATAGAAGTGGGAAAAAGGCCCAAAACTTAGGACAATTTTTGAAATATTGCTCTTATAAACTTAGAAAGCTAATAGAATAGCAGGTCTTGCATTAGTATGAATTTTCTGAAAGGTACAAAATCTGAAACTCAAATGTCTGTCATTATTTTTTAACTTCAGTCTTTAATGATTTGCCACTAATTTGCCAAAAAACACAATTCTATGAAAAATGGACCAAAAATGTGATGCAGACATATAAAGTAGCCACACAATACAGCTGGGAACCTGTCAAAGAAGGGCCACTTTTTAATATTAGTACTGCTAACTTGAGTAGCTGACAAAATAAAAGAATCTACATGCATTTCTGAAATAAAAGTAATCTATTACTCTGATTATTATAGTTATTTCTTAATTGTAAGCCCTCCACATTTTATTCCAAAATTGCCATTTTGAGGCGAGATTATTAGGGGAAGAGCAAAATTTTGAGCCAAAATCGGGGACAGTTGAGAGGTTTGGATATGCCTAATTCTATAAAGCAATTTATTTGCATGTACCTCTCAACCTGTTAATGCAGGAAATCTGAACAAGGCCAAATATACTGGGGGAACATATAAACAGTACTATAAATTGTTGTAGAAACTGAGACAATTGCTAGAATAACAGGTCTTGCTTTAGCATGCATTTTTCTGAAGGTTATGAAGTCTGAAACTCAGTGTCTGTCATTATTTAGTGACTTAATTCCTAAATTATTTGCCAGAAAACCACACATTTTATGAGGAACAAACCAAAAATAAGAAGCAAAAATCTATTCATTCTGTGAAAATCTGGTCAGTTGAGAGGTATAGTTCAGTCAGGGCTGTCTTTGAGTTTGCCGCCCTTCCCCCTCACAAAATCATGGTCGAATGGAGCCTCCCCCCTGCAGCTATTCCAATGAACTATTACTTGGCTATTTCATTCCATTTACCATAAACACTAATGTGCATACTGCTTTACTTCTACAATGATTTGGACTTCATTTGAAAGTTTTATTTTGCATTTTACTGCACAAACACTAAGACATCTGCTAAATAAAGCAATGCAATCTCACAATGAAAACAGACTTAGCATTACAACTTCTCTGCCCTTGAAACTCACATTCATTGAAACAGCATTGAAACCCACATTCAAAGAAAATGCATTTTACCAGTGGCAGATAAAGATTAACTTTGGGCTGTTTTCAAATTATAGGCCCCTTGGACACGAAACATACTTGTGGTCTCTGATACACCTTCCTGATTGCATTAAATTATATTCCTTGTACAATATAGTACAGTTGTTAGAGGGTGTTTGAAATTTGTTTTGAACATTTTTCCAGTAAACAATAAAACAAAAAGCATGCACCAATAATGACAAAATTGTCCAATTCAGAACATTTTTCCAGTAAACAATGAAACAAAATGCATGCACCAATAATGACAAAACTGCCCAATTCAGAACATTTCTATCATAAAAGTCTACTCAAACTTCTACAGTCCACCAGTATCAGTAAATATGCACAATCTCTGAAGAAATAAAAGTCATCTAAATAATTCCACATTAAAGAAATCTGTAACTAATGAAGAGGTTGCTGCTAGCAAACAACTTTATATTTCATTGTTTCATCTACAAATAAAGTGCCTGTTGCCCTTTCGGAATAAATTGCCTAAGCTGCATTGAAAAAAATGATAAGCTAGTAATATTGCAATAAGGAATGGATGGCAAACTGATAACAGGTTAATAGTTACTAGGTATCTTCAACATAAAGGACTGCAGCATCCACCCCCTTTACAATACAGTACAGTATCATCAATGCAGCTACCTGCTGTGGGAGTAGAACCCACAGCCTTCTGCATCAAAAGCAAGTACACTACCTATTGTTCTATTTACAACACAAGCAGACTTGACATAAGCAGCACTAAACTTTTGTTCCCCTGCAGCTCTCAGCTTCTTGTAAAATCTACTTGACACTCACCTGCATCTCTGAACTTTGCAGCACAAGAAATCTGGAAAAATCCAAAATTTAGGGGGTGGGCAAAAAACCAAAAAACAGGGACACATTTTAAACATTGCTTGTATAATGTTAGAAAGTTGTTAGAATAAAATGCTGTGTTACCACCATACATTTCCCTGCCAAGTATTGAACTCAGGACCCTGTGCAAAACAGTCAGAGCAACATACCACTACACCAAATCATCTGTTTTATGAAAGAAAGGTAAGACTGAAACTTAAATAGCTACCATTTAATGAATTCAGTTCTCACCATAGCTGTCAAAATCTTAGCACAAAACACCTGAACAAAGCCAATAATGGGGGAATAGAGCCCCCAAACATATTCAGTGAATTCAGTTATCACCATAGCTCTCAACCTTGGCACAAAAAACTAGATGAAGCCAATAATGGTGGAATACAGTCCAAAGAATAGAGACGAATATCCATTGAGGACACCTAAGCAAACCCACACAAACACAGGGAGGACATGCAGACTCCACACAGAGGGCACCCCAGCCAAGAATCAAACCAGACAACCTGTAGCTGTCAGGTAACAATGCTACCATTGCACCACTGGCTGTGTTGAGTAACAAAAACACAGAAACCACAGATTTTATGAGGGACAGAACAGAACAAATATGAGTCAAAAATCTGCAAATGTTTACAAATGGTGGTGGGTAGGGAATTCAGGCTCTTACCAATTGGGCCCAAGGTTCAGGGTTCAAGCCTTATTCTCTACCTACCACCATGTAGCAACTGGAGCATTTCGCAGACACACCTGCTTCTCTGGGCTGGCAGGGCAGTGTTCCTATCTGGACTGCCTAACTAAGCAGTCTGGAGCTCAGGAATTAAGCACACATGTGTGCATGGAGTACACATATATGTATGCCGACCCTAAGAGTTTTGGTGCCATTAATTAAAATAATGATTTTATTCTCCAATTGCTATGTTACATCTTACACTGATAAGCCAAATAGAGTTATATATCTGAATTTGTGGCACTCCAGTTCTACTTTTGTTTTGTTTTCTTAGGCAGCCTGGGAATTCCTTCCTAAATGTCAAGATCTGCTTCTGGTTTATTCAACATAGTTTTGTCCTCCTCATTACTTGTGCCTCTGCTCATAACCCTTCAATATTCCTCCCAAATGGTGTCAAATGGAATACCAAATATGTTTAAATGCCACTACCCCCTGTGGCATCAATAATTCAGTTTCCATATAAAGTTTTGAAGCTAAGGGCAGATAGATTATAATACATTTTTATAGCACCAATAATGTTTACATTGTTTCATGTTCCTTTGATTTATACAAATTATTCATACTGAATTCCCATCCTGGGTCTGAAGCGGCTCTGCAGGCCAGTCACAAGTCGCCTCCCAGCAGTCTATAAAACACAGCAAAAATACAGCATACAGTGACAGGGTCTTCAGTCTGTCCATGCAGGTCATGTGTTACAGGCCCTGAATTGTCTTGGTGAGAAACTTCTATGATATCTCCAGCTGCTGCAGGTGTCTAGTGAGGTACATATACAAGGGAGAATTGTACTCTGTTAGCGGTTTGATGAGGGATAAGTACAGAGGAGTTATAATATCCTTAGTTCTGGATGTGATGCCTTTACTTATGAGATATGCAACATAAAATGCCTCCTTACCACTGTGGACACATGGTGGTCAAAGTTAAGGTTGCTATCAACCTATGTTCCCAAATATCTCACCACAAGGTTTCAGCTAATGGGGGGGTACTGTTAATATTGTAATGTGCAGGGACTTGCCCTTTGTTGAATAGGATGATAATGCATTATTCAGCTTTTATTTTAAGTCCATGGCATTGGCACCAGTCATTTGCCTGTGTAGGGCCTTTTTGTAGTATGTCAGCATTGTTGGGGTACTCAATGATTGTACCCAGTTTTCAGTCATTGGCCATCATGGTAAGCCACAGGCCATCTATTTTCCCCTGTACATCTAAGAAATACATTCCAAACAGTAGCAGGCCCAGCACACATCCTTGTGGTACACCAGTGGTAACTGATCTACTGCTAGAATCCCTAACTTTAACTGTAAGTGTTCTCTCGGTGATCCAGCTGGCTACCCATCTATTGACATATGGGTTAATTCCCTTTTTTTTAATTTCTCCAAGTCTTTTGGGTTTCTGATACCATGACGGGAATGGACCCCATTCCTAAGTCAAAGTACGATTAAAGTTCATGAAATTAGTATTGTTTCACTATTTGATGTCAGCCAAAAGTGCTCTTCGCAGCACCCACAATGTTCCCAATGACTCCTTCTGCAATTCGTACAGTTACATGTTTTGGTAGCATATCTAAATATGATTGTAGACTCTTCTTTATAAGACCTGTTGCTCCTATTACTATTGGAACTGTCTGGGTAACTTTCTTCCACATTGCTCTCATTTTTGCCTGCAAATCCTGATATTGTATGACTTTGTGTCTTTCTGTAAGCAGGACACTGTAGTCATTGGGTGTGGTGATTTCAATTATCAATGTTACTTTTGTCTTCTTTTCCTGGACCACTATATCCAGTTTTCTAGCATCTATCTTTTGAACTGCTGGTAATGGATGATCCCATGTGATGTAGACTTCTTCATTTTCTATTATGCTTTGTGGCTCACGTTTCCAGTGTTTTTCAGCCACTTCAATACCATAATGTTTGCTCAATCCTCAGTGCAACAGTCTTGCCACATTATTATGCCTTTCAGTATACAGTCTTTCTGCCATTTCTATATCGTAACCAGCAATGAGGTGTGCAACTGTTTCAAATTTGGTTTTACAAAACCTATATTTGTGTGTTTCTCCCACATGTTCAATGGACTTTGTAAACCAATGTGTACACAGCCCACTATCTTGGACCACCAAGATTAACCTTTCATCTTTTGGATTGAATTCACCTCTCCTTAACCATTCCTGCATTCATTCCTGATCAACATGAGGTTATTCCAGAAGTTTTCTATAGTTGCAACTATATTTATGCATTTTCCACATTTCTTGCCTTTTCATCTGATCCTTTACCTTATATTCTTTATTTTGTTTTTTGTCACATTCAGTTGCTGCCTGATTTTTATCTACTTCTTGTGTGATTTCAATTCCTGCTTGACGCCAATTTGCTTCTGCTAGATTTAGCAGAGTAGTCATCTTAGATTTATTCTCTTCATGTTTCAAAACTTTCACTATGTTTGGGTCTTGTGAGGTCAGTAGATATGTGTGGAGTTCCACGACTGCAGATCTATACATATAATCAATTTCAAGGAGGCCCATCGCTTCTTTGGAACAGGGCACATATAATCTTGGTATGCACTGATTTTATAAATCATTTGGTGAGCATGAAGCATCTTTCTTGTTTTCCTATCTAATCTAGCCAACACATTTTGGGGCCAGTCAATCACTCCAAAACTGTAAGTCAGGACAAGAAGAGCAAATTGGTTTATAGCTTGGATTTTGTTCCTAGATGTTAGTCCTGTTTTCAGGATTAATTTAAGTCTTCTGAAGTATTCCTTATTAAGTTTTATTTGCATTTGTTTGTATTTTATTGTTTATCCTTCATCAATTCCCAGATATTTGTACACTCCTTCTTGCTCAAGATCTTTTATATCATATTCTTGTCCCAAACTGATGTTTTCCCGGTGTTGTAGTTTTCCTGCTTTAAAGGTTGCTTTTGCACATTTATCAAGACCAAATTACATTCTTATATCATCTGAAAAAGTTTTGACAACTTGCAGTTGTGCTTTCAGCCCCGCATCTGACGAGGTATACAGTTTTAAATCATCGACAAAGAGAAGATGAGAAGTCTTTATACTTTGTTGTTTTCTAGCAGCCATATTATAGCCATGGCCTAAGCTGTTAAGTAAACAGCTTAATGGGTTAAGGGCAAGGCAAAACAGCAGCAGTGACAAAGGGTCATCCTGGAAACCCCCCCCCCTTGAATTTTTATCCCTGGGATAATAATTTGTCCTTTATCATGGCTTAATTGCAAAGTGGTCTGCCACTGTTTCATGGTCACTGTAATGTATTCAATTAGTGCAGCATGTATCTTATACATTTTTAAGCACTCTTTTATCCATGAATGTGGAATACTATCAAATGCTTTTTTGTAGTCAATCCATGCCATACTTAGGTTCTTCCCCTTTTTACAGTTCTCCACTATGACTTTATTTAACAACAAATGATCCTTTGTTCCATATGACTTTCTTTTATTGCTATTTTGTTCTACTGTCATAATTGCATTTCTTCTAAATGACTATAAACTCTGTCGGCATCAATTCCCCTGTATAGTTTATACGTCGGAAGGCAATTTATTGGTCTATAATTTTTAGGGTAGCTTGCAGGTTCACTCTTAAGTAAGAGCATATTTTTTCCTGTTGTTAACCAGGTTGGTGTCTGTTCCGGGTGCTCATATAAATAGTTCTTACTCATGGCTAATTCTTCATGCAAAGATATAAATACTTTCAGCCAAAAGTTACGTACTGTGTCTGGGCCAGGGGTTTTCCAATTAGAGGCTTTTCTTAACTTTGTTTCAATTTCTCTGGCTGTTACTTCATCCCATTTCATACCCTGTACCTTTAAATCTATTATTCTTTCTTTAACTTCTTCTATCCATTTAGAATCTTTGTTATGTTCCACAGGATCTTCAAAGATACTTCTCCAAAATGTATCTATTTCTTCTTTTTTTGGCAGTCTTTCAATTTATTTTGCCTTATTAACCAATTCTCTATAAAACATTTTTGGATCAATAAATTGCTTAATTTGTACTTTTCCTTTATATTTATTTTCATATCTTCTAAGTTTTTCCACGTGTGCTGAAATTTTTAGTTTGTTATTTGCAATAGTGCATGATAGATCCTGGTCTGTTCTAATATTGTGCATTGCTTTTATCACAATTATCTTTCTGAGTATTTTTGTTAATCATTCTATTCTCTTCTAATAAAGACACTTCTTGTCTTACTTGCTTTATAGTTTTCTCTGTTCAATACTTCCATGATGGTATTAGATTTCTCCCCTTCCTTTCCCTCACTACTCTGTGTTATTGTGGTAGAACTTTATCAGTTATTAATTTAGCAGCACAGTAATATATCCTGTTTACTTCTGTTATGTCACATGGATCTCTATGAAAAGTCCTAATTATTGTGTTCATTTGTTTTATCAGACTTCTGATGTTTTGGGTTTTATTAACCTTCTGCAGTCTATTTCTTTTATTGATCTTAATGTATCTATTTACGTCTATTAAATCAAGCAACTCTTCACTTAGCTCATTTTCTTCCAAACTGAGGGCACATCCCTTGTTTTCCAATTCTTGCGGGCATTCTATAGAAGATTCTATAGTATTTTCCTGCGCCACATTCTCTTCAGTTTCATCCTGTGTCATCCGTTGCTCTATCAACATTGACTGCATCAGAGTTTCCACAGTTTCCTGTTCCATCCCTTGCTGTCTAGCTTCAAATGAACATCTGTACTGGTTTCCTGTGTAAGGCTCCAAATTATCTTCATATGGCATCTGACCAATTGCTTCCTGTTCCACTAGTTTCCCTTTAATTTCGATATCCATTATTCTATCCTATTGTGGTAGTTTCTCAATTAGATTTTCTACACTAAATCCTTCACTATGCAGGTACGCCATAACCTCATTTTCTGTTTCTTTAATGATTCCATTACTAATCACCTTTGCTACTTTTCCTCTTTGTCTTCTTATTTTTTGTATTGTAAAGTTTTCCATGTCCAGATTCATTTGCCTGTATTTCTCTTCAACTATCTTTGGTGCTACTCATTTTGTATTGGTTAGTTTTGCTTTCTCTTTGCATAAATATTACACCATATTAGATCTCTTTTTCTTTCCCATGTTCATATTTCTTCTTCATGTTTCCTGATCTTCCTGACAGCTCAGTCATGTATCTCTTCCTGCAGTTCAGTGAGGTATGTCTCCAGTCATTCACTGCAACATGAACTATGACAGAGTCGTAACTGTACTTGCTGACAGATGAGTGCGTGCGTGATCTGATGGATTCTGGCACCTGACAGACAGCTGACTGTGACCTTCTCCTTGTCCAGTCCATTGGGGGAGACATCTGTGTGTGTCTCACCATGGAGTTGCTTGGCTTTCAGGTGGTTTGCCTGAGGAGCTTATTGGCTGAGACACTGTTGTGTGTACTATTATGTGTAGTGGATTCTGTTGAGTCTGCAGTGTGTACAGTAGGTTTGCACTTGGGAAGTCTCTGATCTTTAGTTAGATTTCTAGCGAGTACCTCCACATATGTGAGTTTATGTGTTGTGAGAGTGTTATGTGCAACAGGTGAAGCCTATGTGCTCACAACATGTTTGATATCTGATTTGTTGTTATGTGAGAGAATTGATTTGAAATTCATAGTACAGATACAGCTCTCACACGTTGTATTAGTTTGTTTTACAAGTAATTGGTTGTCAGTATACAGTACATGAGGCAATTGTGACATTGTCTCAGGATGTCCATGTAAATCAAGCTGCCTGGAGAAATGGTGGGAAACTGTCCATCCATTACTGAAGGTATAGACTCCAGTAGCTAGTGAGGAGTCAGCTAGATGGACCAGGTTTTGGTGTAAGGCTAACAAAATGTGTCTATTCTATAGAGGGCTAGGGGTACAAAAATGTGTCAGTGCTTCACAATGCATAACTGAGCTGCTTGCAAGGCAGCAGTGCAAGTTCTGAGCAGCTTCAGTAAACTGAGTGCAAACCCGGCAAAACACAATGCTGGAATACAAGCAAAGATAAATGATTTTAAAAACGTAGACAAAAGGAAAGGCCAAGAGTAAGCCTTATCCCATCAATCCCCAACTCAGATGGGTTCTTGGCTGCACAGTTCTGCCGCAAAGGTGCAGGGGGCCCTTCTTAATGTAAGAGGACAGGTTTTAGTGCTTAAATGATACCAAACTGTCTAGATGTAGCAAGCCTGAATCAAGCCTATGCTATAAAATGCAAATTCAATGTGCAGAAAATCACAGTCACTACAGAACAAAAAACAGTTAAAATCAAGCAGCAATTCAGCAGAATACTCCAACAAGAGTGTAGACAACAAACCTTCCTAGTGGGAAATAAGTGGTCTGGAACCAAAGTGCTTAAACCAAAACTAAGGCACATTCAGAATAACAGGCACAATAAGCCTTCAACCAGCAATTCCCAGCATAGAAGGGTGTAGGCTATTCTCTCCTACCACAAGAGTCTACACCACAAACCTTTCTAATGTAAAATAATTGGTTTGGAGGCCAAGTACTTAAACCATAACAAATACACTTTGAACAGGCACAACAACTATTCAACCAGCAATTTCCAGCTTAGAAGAGCAGAAGCTACTGTCTCCTCCCACAAGAGTATAGACTACAAACCTTCTTAATTTAAACAACTGACCTGAAGCCCAACTGCTTAAACCAAATGTGAGTGACTTAGAATTTCAGATACAATTTAATGCAATACCAGACAGATGATAGTAACCTCTCTTTCAGTCTACCCACATACAGCATGTCATGGTTAGTACACCCTGTGTCTTGCTGAGAAAGCCCTGTGGTCTGTCTAGCTGCTGCATGTGTATGGTAAGGTTCATGCAAAAGAGAGCATTATACTGTATTACTGTTCTGATGAGTTTGACTACAGTGCTGTCATACAGTCCTGATATCTGAATGTGATGGCATGACTTATGATGTGCACCATATGTTTGCACTGGAAAAGATTAAAGAGAAAAGTTAGAAAGTAATGAGACACATTGCAGATCCTGACTTCACAACCCTTACAAGAGAATACACTAGAAATTACTGACATGATGATAGTATCCACTGTGTAATCTGTCAAAGCAAATATAACTGACAGGTACAATTATCAGTTCAACAACACTAATGCAGATATACTAGGAACTAATGTAGCTATGCACCCTGTGCATCAGGTACAAAGCTTTTGTATCCCTGAATCCAAAAGAAAGAAAACTGTGATATGGCGCAGTTAACATCACTTGCACAGGGTGTTGTCGGGAGGTGCAGGAAGCCTAGGCTGACACAAATGGTCGGTGAGTGTATGTGATTAAGAAAGGAAGAAAGCAGGCTGAACCATGTAATTGTTGTGTGTATGTCTGTAAGGGTCCTCCATGTGAAAGTGGTGTGCGAGAGTCTGCATTAACATAGCCAAGCTCAGTGCTAGCTCTATATCTTGGTAAGTCAGGCACCTGTGAACCATGCATGGTAGATGTGGCAGTTCATCGTTGTCGCCTCCAACCATGAGAACTGGCTCTGTCAGCAGTTGCACTGGCACCTCCACGTCCAAGGTCAGATGCAGCATTGCTATCTGAATGTGACCAATGTCTGCTGCATGTGCTCCCTTCACAGGAACACCCACAACCCCATGGCCAGCCACATCTGGGTGTGGACAGCACACTCACTGATGGACCAGTGGAAGTACTGCCACTAAGGGAGCATCATCGGGCAAGGCCATGTTGGCCATCGACAGATGTTGTGGCTGACCTACACCCACTAGCATGCTATTCCCCTCCCATCAGACATTCCATGACAGACACTACTCATTCCATGACAGACACCCCTCATCCATCACAGGCACCCCTCATTCCAATTCTGTAGACAAATTCACAACTCTATTGCAGCCTTCCTTGCATCATTTTAACTTTGAAGCTAATACTGCATAACTGCCTAAGCTGCTATGTACTATAATCAATCAAAGTCACAGCAGGTTCATAGGTGATTATTAGAATAATGACCACAGGGCCATATTAAGCCTAGCCATACTCCCCAAATCTATCTGACCAGATTTGATACCCTAGGGTTATTTTAAGGGGTATAAACAGATTTGAGCATTAGTGGTCAAGCATTTACAGGTTGTCTTACTAGAGACATAGGTGCCAGACCAGGGGTAAATTTCGGAATTCCCAATCCACTGGTCCAAGTTACACTTGAAATGAGTTAGAGAAGAACTGTACTTCACATGAATGGGAAGCTTGTTCCAGAAAAGGGTAGTTTCTGAGACAAATACCTGTCTCTCCAATTTGTCATATTTATGCTGCAGAGGAGGTTTACTTCCCTTGATAGGGTACTTCCGATGCTATTTATTTTGTGGATGTGCAAAAAAGGTCCATCAGAGGGGAAATCATAAGATGCCAGGCAAGGATTGCCTCTCAGCAATCTGTAGGAGACTGAGTACAGGGATGGGGCTTTGAAGCAGTTCACATAAGACATGTTATTTAGACCATGTATTCTTTTTATGAGGAACCTTTGTGGATGTTCTACTGTAGCTGTTGCATGTACACACACATTGATACCAACCTATCAACGCTGGACTATAGCTGCAACAGAGAGAACAAAATACAATGATCAGAATAAGATTTACAACTGTACAGTTATCAGCATGTTGATACTGAAAAAGGACTGTGAGATAAAGCCAGCAAAAAGACCAATATTTAAAACTATAGCATCGTTTCCAGCTTAGCAACTCTGTAGTGGAACTGAAAATGTACGGCTAAATAAAGCATAGTGACCAAGATTTAAACAGTCAGTTTTTCATTCATATACAGATACTAATTTAAAGAAGATACAGCAATGACCACAACATTAAAAACTACTGCTGTGAGCAACATAGTGTTAAAAGATTGCAGCTGTATCAGTAAAGAGGTAGAGCACACTGTTACAAAACAACATTTTTCTGCGGGGATAATTCCTATTCTCAAATATCTGATTTGGCTGTGAGCAAGTGACTGGACCTGTGAATGAAAATAAAAGGAATCTGTAATAAACCTCCCTTCTTCTCTGTTTTCCAACTGAGAGTTAGGGTGGGCAAAGGCAATCCACTGCAATTACTCACTGTGAGCTTTGCATTTCATCACTGAAGTTAATCATGCTGTTTCCCCTGGAAGTTCGCAATGGCAAAAGAAAGAATAAATATACAGGTGACTGAACATTTGGAACTTCTCAAACTACTTCAGACGAGATGTATTCAGAAATACCTTAACATTTCTGCCTAACCTGTAGACCTTTTTTTCCTAGGGCTCCACCATCATGTGCCTGGCAGAGGCTAGGGGATTACAAGCCCAGCCAAAGAGAGCTTGCATCCTAACTAGACATCAGTGGAGTGAAGGACGCAGCCATACTTGAACACAAGTGCTCTTTGTATTGCCTTCTCCTTGCCGGCCTACCACATATATTTTATATTAGGTTATTTGTTAAATGTCTTGCAATAACAATACTTTTTCCTTCTCACAAACAATATAACTAGTACACAGGACAGCCTCAAAGGGGGGCTGTTATCAAGACGAAAGTCATTAATAAAGATTCAAAAACTGGAGGAAAAAAAATTATGTGTGGAACCACACTGACCTAAGCCACTAAGGCTGGATGATTCATGTAGACGTGAAGTCTCAAAATAAGAAAATAATACAAATAATTAAATGTCACAACTCTGTGCAACATATGACAGTGAAAAGGAGGGAGAAACTAGCAGAATCAAATGTTTAGGGTAAGCCTCTCCAAAGAATGTACTTCTTTGTAGTAAACACGATAACATCCAAATATATGATGTTGCAATTACCTTGAACTCTGTGTGGAAACCATAATGGGCTTGGATCGTTTATTATGGCAACTGAGCAGATTCTACACATTTTTTCCAAACTCGTTAACAGAACAGTACTTGAGCATGTTTGGGGGAGAGGGGCAATTGTGATACAGGGGAGAAATGTGCATCAGCAACAGATTGAAGGCATATAATACTGGTATGAGGATTGCAAACAGCACACTACGAAACTAGAAAAAAATGCTACAAATTATCATGCTGACAAAGTAATTACACTAGAGTCTAGTGTATAGATGTTAGATTCTCACTGGAGGTGCATTGATGAAATGACACTGACATGCTTTGCTGAGCATTTCAGGGAGTGACAGTAACAGCTGGGTGGTGTCCTCATTTGCTCCGCAAAGTTTCTTTGTCTCAAAATAAGAAAAGCAGGGTTTCCCAAGTGCCACTTCCTGCTATGTCTGTAGGAATTGGTGTTTATCCGTCTTTGTCTCATTCCTAAAATATATTCTTAGGTCCCTGTACATGGGCACATTAATTCTAACTGACACACAGTTTATTTTTCTTCCAAGTGACCTCTCATTCTCTCTCTGTGTCTGTGTATTTCTATCTCTCTGTCATTCATGAGTCTTCTTGGGTGTATGGCAATCCTTTAAAATATCTCACATCAAAACTCTATTACTCTGCCTGGAAAAAAATCTGCCCTGAAAATGAAGGAAACTTCTGACTAACCAGTTATCTACATAATCAGAGGAAATAAAGTATAAATAGAGGGTGAGCTGTTCTCCATATTCACTTGCATTAGTTTAACCAGATGACTCCTACAACATTACTCTACCACAGTAAGATCTGCCATTAAACATACCCATTAGTACTGGTGTATTAGTGTCGTAGTACACAGACACACGAATACGTGATGCAGCTATGACTGATTACAGCACCACACACTCATTCCGTAATTATATATGCTTCTATTACTGTTTCTGGACAAGTAGTTGTATTACATCCAAAGAAATGCTAAAAAGCAGTCATCATTGACATAGAATGATTCACTTAAGTGTCACATGTCGATTTGTGAATTACTGTTCTGTAATGATGACAATGACCCTCTAGTGCTTCTGTAAGTACAAGATTTCATGTACTTTGTATGGCACAATAATGCCATGAAAGTGGACATATGCATAGGCTAAGAGAATATTTATCTATCTCTCTATCTATGTGTGTGTGTATGTGTGTGTATATAGATAGATATTTATACATATATGCGCGCGCGTGCACGCACACACACACACACACACACACACACACACACACACACACATACATATATATCTTAGATATATATATATATATATATATATATATGTGTGTGTTTGTGTGTGAGTGTGTGTGTGTGTGTGGGCTCCTTGCAAAGGCTCAAGTGTGTGTTTGGTCGATGGCTGTTTAGTCAGCCTGGTTGACAGGTTTCTTAGATCATACATTTCCCAGGGCTGGGAAAAATGCCTTGACCCTGCGACTGTGGAATTTCAGAGTTAGTATATATACATATGTATGATATGCAGATATAATTAGCAGGGGATGTGTGGATGCAGCTCACCATATAGAGGATGCAGCAGGGCTTGACAACTCCAGAAAACAATATTTTTATTGTTTTCAACTTTTTGAATTGACATTTTGGGTGTCAATGTTGGGTGTATTCCTACTGTACCCATATATGTATTTATATATATATATATATATATATATGTATATATATATATATATATATATATATATATATATATATATATGTGTGTGTATGTATATTACAATATAGCTATATATATATAGAAAGTGCATAATGATGCAATATAAAGACTGCATAATGAGAGAAATGTACATCATAAAGACATAAATCTAATGTAATATCTCCTAAACCTTCAGTGTTTGATGTTTTTAGAATTCAAAAAAATAAATAAATTATATGGTAGAATAATAGGAAACTGTAATGAAATGTGCATCCTTTGCCATTTGGCAGAAAAAAACTATATGCTTTCCAAATGACATTTTTTTGTTACAATAATTTCCTCTGTTTCTGATTACAAGAGTCCATATTGCTAACCTTTTTCAGTAAATGAAGTGTCCTTCCCCACATGTTGTTTGTTGGCACATTTCAAAAAGACTGTGAACCTAAAGGCTGTGTCACTTTTGTATCCTGACTTGGCAAAGTAGTCTGGTACAGCATTCAATTACTTGGGGACAACCTAGTGTTGCTGCAGGAAAAATGTCCAGTTATGTAATAGTTTCACAACCAGACACATCTGTGTCATTGTTTTTCACAGTAAACTGATACAGTCTTCAGCCTTATAAAATTAAATGTAATGGTATACTGAACGGTGCTCAGACCAGGGGTAGTATGAGAATATCACACCATGTTAATTAGTGAACTTATAACATACGTAAGTAAAAGAGCAGCAATGTCTCAGAGGAGCACCCACATTCACATATGTCATGCACTAAAGGGTTGTAATTAGAACAGAGGATGATGGGAGTATGACCTGTTAAAGAGATGCTTTCTGAAGTCCGTCATTTGATTCCCTCAGCCTCTTTTTGTGCACTGCATGATTCTGAGCCAGTGACTTTACTGGCAAGGAAAACTGTGCAAGGCTACTCTACAGTCTCCTGGACCATATTATTAATAACTTCCTGTAAGAGTAGAAGTGTGATGTAATGTTTGCTATTAGTCTAACTGCAACACACTTGATATACCACTTCCTGTAGAATTCAGGGTGTGCATAGGCAGCAGCAGGGCTAGGGTAGGGCAAGGAGGAGCAACTGCCCTGGGCGCAAGTTGTTGTGGGGGGTACAATCTGCCTATCGTGATCTCTCATTAATGCAATACTGGCTTGCTACATTGTAGCAAGCAGTTTGCTAGAGTTTAAAAGTAAAAATATCCTTTTAATTTTTTAACTAAAATTTGAGCTCCATAACACTCCTTGCAGGCAGGGTATAAACTGTAGCAACTGTTTGCTGCATTTGTAGTAAGCAATTTGTTTACAGTTTAAAAGAAGAATGTTTTTGTTTGTTTGTTATAAACTAACACATTAGTGCTGTAGCACCCCATTCAGGCAGGGTATAACTGAAGGAGGGTCACAGGCAAGGTACAAAAAATAGACCTGAATGGGTGAAGCAGGAGTGGGGGGGTGCCATTCATTTGGTCTCCTGATTTTGGCAGCAGAAGGTGTTTTTTGCTCTTCAGTGGAAGAGCTATGGGGGGCATGGATCTAACTGTAATAAGAAGATTGTTTTATTACAGTGTTTTGTTTTTTTTTGTTGTTGCTCTTCAGTGGAAAAGCTGGGGAAATGGATCTGATTGTAACAAGCCACTGAATGGCTTAATACAGTAAAGTGCTTTTTTTCACTGGGTTAGGATCTGACTGTAATTAAGTCTTCCTTTTTTTTTTGCTCTTCACTTAAAGAGCTGAGGGGTTGGGACATGAGTTCATGGTACTGACATAGGGCACTGGTTGAGTCAGCTACACTTCTCTGTACAGGAAATGAATGACATCAGTCTATTTAACTGTGTTTTGCTGAATAAATCCCTGAAGAACATGCTAGAAGTGAGAAAACATCTGTATTATACCCAGTGTTAGTGCACATGTCCACTGTGGCAGTATAATATAGAGGATGATGATCGAGTCTCTGATTGTAATGTGTATATTATGTGTTCAAGAGATGGAATCCAAGAAATTTACATTGACAGTGGAGCTCGAGAGGTCAATCTTGGCATTCATATTCAGAGTATTAGTATTACTATTTGTATAGTATAGCTATAATGCAAAATGTAGTACCTGTATCACCCCGATACTTGCTGCATATGTGCGTGCGGTTTGCCAAACTATACTGAAGTCTAGCAGTTGATAATGATCTATCATTTAATATTCATATAGTCATTACTGACTGCAATGCAATGCAAATGGAGTTGCCTACCTGATCTTTCTTGGAGTAGAGAACCCTGCCAGTGAACTTATTGCTCCCCTTAACACAACTCTTATCAGACTTATTTATCAATTAATTTATTTATTGGCATTTAAAAAGTCCAACTGGATAGCCGCTCATTTTCAGCAGAGGTCCAGCAACATAATTTTCAAAGTTTTACAAAAAATATTATCAGAACAATTTTACACCATTCTAAAATAATATAAAAACATCTACAGTTTAAATAGTTATACCAAATTTGACATAATGTAAAAACATTGGTTCAGAACAGTTACAACTTACATGGTAATAATTTAATATTTAAAGAAATTTTAGCCTGTTTTTTTAGAAAAACTAAAGGTAAGTTAGTATAATACAAACAAGAATTGCAAAATGAAGTGAGAAAAACATAGGGTCATGGCATATTTAGAAAGAGAGTAAGGAGAGAAAGTAATTGAAGTAAGGACGTGAGTGAAGAAAGGAAAGTAAGGAGGTTCAGGTATGATTGGTACTTGTTCATAACTAGGGGTAGAGTTTATCCTGGGGCTGAGCAAGAAAAGAGCAAGAAAGGAGGCAACTGTTGGCTAGGAAGTCTTTCAGAATGGTTTTAAAGAACTGGAGGGAGGGTCTTGGCTTGATCGATATAGATAAGGAGTTCCAGGCCTTAGCAGAGTGGTATGAGTACAGACCATGTCCAACAGATTTGATCAGTTTATAGTCAGAAGAAGAGTTTTTGGTCATTGGATAGTAATGACCAAATGGGACCACAGTTGTGCAGAATGTGCCAGAGAAGCAGATGGATGCTGGATAATTTTATAGGTAGTAAAAAGCTGTGCATATATTAGATGATGTGGTAGTTCTAACCAATTTAGGCTATTTAGTGCTATACAGTAGTGGTTTCTGAAAGAACTATTTGTTTCCGATTTAACCACTTTAGTATTTTCCATGTTCTGATTTTTGTGCTGCCTGGAGGATAGTAGGGATGGGAGTGCCATAAAGTAGGGAGGGGAGGAGGTAAGGAGGGACGAGTGTAGTTTTAGTTGCATTGATGAGAAAGTTTTTGGATCTGTAAAGCATCCCTAGTTTTTAGTGATTTTTATACAATTTTCTATATGCAGGTCAAATTTAAGATTATCATCAACTATCATCCCTAATAACTTGCAATGGGAAGTGACTTTAACAGTTGTATTATTCAGAAAGAGGATTTTAAACTTTTTTTTTTTAATAAGAGAGAGATTTGGGGAGAAAAAGCATTTTTGGGGTGGGGGTGGTGAGCATGAGTTACATGTTACAAAGCCATACTTCAGTAGTTGTTAAAGCTTCCAGAGTAATTTTTTTTGGGAGATGTCCCAGGTTATCAAATGTGTATATGAGCATGGAGTCATCTGCATGCTGTATTAGGGAGACATGTAGTGCAGATATGTGGTGAGGGATAATGTTAATGAAGAGGGGACCAAGGAGAGACCTTTGTGTTACACCGGTGGTGACTGGGAGGTATGGAGAGAGGGTGGAGCCCCATATTACTGACTGATACCTATTATATAGGTAGCTTTTGAACCATAGAAGAGTGGGTTGAGACAGACTGAGTAAGGACATTTGAAGTAGAAGTTTGCTATGACAATCTGTGCTGAAGACTAGTTTGCTATTATCTCTTGCTTTGTTGACATTATGTATAAAGGTTAGAAATGTAGTTAGTACTATGGGAGGGAATGAATCCATGTTAGGTGATAGATAGAAACTCCTCCTGCAGGAAATAGATAAGCAATTGTTTCTGAATTTTATTATTTGTTTTTAGTCCCCCTCTTCTGAGAGTTGCAAGCTGTTTAGAATATTTAGGAAAGTTGTATTGAATTAATTTACAGTGTCATCTAAGGGGAGGGTTTTTAGAATGCACCAGTTAATAGATGATAGGGTTGCAATTAATATTTCTAGGTTACAATTGGAGAAGTTGTATGCTGTTTTATAAACCTGCTTTTTAAGTGGATGTGTAAGATGTCTGGTTATATAGACTGGGAGATGGTCAGTCTGACATTGTAACTGTGGTGGTGCATTTTCTAGGGTCTGACTCTTGGATCTTGTCTAATAAGGAATTTCATTTCTTGCTATAATGTGTGGGGCTATTAAGTAGCCATGTGAAACCATATAATTCATGCTAGATGTAGAGCCGTTACAGGTTGTGCCCAATGCATTGATATTGGCATCACCTAGTAGTATTTTTTTCTTGTGGAATTGCTATAGATATCCAATGTAGAATATGTTCCTGTGTAGCTGTTTTGTCACCAAGATGGATGAAAATGATAGTAATACATATTTGTTTTTACTGATTTATTTTCATTAAAATACTATACTGCGATGGTGGTGCTGCGGTAGCGTTGTCGCCTCACAGTAAGATGTTGTTCTGTTCGATTCTCAGCTAGAGCGTCTTCTGTGTGGAGACAAGCGTGAATGGGCGTACCTTCGTTGAAGGTTGTGCGTCAGGGCTGGCAACTCGGCACGTAAAAATCTACTGCCAATCATTAGCGGACCAGAGTTCCGCTGTGGTGACCCCTAACCAGGAAAAGCCGAAAGATACAACAATTTTCATTAAAATACTAAGAAGCTCTACTGACTTGAATTTTGGTATTAGTTTGTTGTAGGGAGGGGAATGCTAAAACAATGCCACCACCTTTTCTCTTTATATGGTCATTACAGATGATATTATAGCTGAGGGGGATTATTTTGGAGCCATTTATGATGAGTTTAAGCCAAGTTTTAGTTACAGTGAGAATGTCATGCTCGTGTAGGGTAATCCAGGCATGTAGTCCAGTAGTTTTATTTCTTCTGCTTCTGATATTTATGGCAGCAAAAGTTAGGTTTACAGGGTTGGGGTGATCACTGTGGGATTAGAATAGTGTGTGGAAGAGACTTGACTTGATGTTAGTTGTGATAGGTGGGGTGAGGATTAGGATGAATGTTTCCTTCTAAGAGGATTTTAGTATATTGGGGTATTACTGATTCTAGTTTTTGAAGAGTGTTTTTCCACTTAATTTTATTTTCATTTTAGTTGAAATGGAGATAATCAGTATATATTTTGGATAAAGGCGAGAAGCATCATTAAATAGTTTTGGTGCGATATGTGTTGAGTTTTGGGAGGGAGTATGGATAGGTGGTTGGGCCAGAAATGGAGAGATGTTGAGAGGTATTATTGAGTCATAGTAGGATGAGAAATGCCTCAGTAGGAGCAGCAGAATAGCGGCTAAGCTCAGAAGTATCATGTTTAAATTTAGGGATCTGTATTTTATTGATAGCAGCTTATGGTCTTTTTAGATGAGACGTGCACCTGGTGTACAGTGAGCTTTAAAAGAGCTCTTACTATTTGAAGCCTTGTCACAATGCACACTCATGGTTACCAACTATTACTGACGGGTAGTGTTAATAATGTCAGGACGCACCGACATTTACAGTGAAACAGCAACTTAAACACTGTACAAGATGGCAGCTCAACAAGAATAATGTTAACAGCCTTATTCATAATGAACACTCTGGCAACTAGCAGTAGACTCAATGCATTATGGGATACAGTACCCTTAAAATGAGAATGCTATAAATTCATCTTAAAGAGGTAGTGCTAGAATACATATTCACAATATATACAGGAAATTAGCAGCCATACAGTTCTAATCATAACAAAGCCCTTTGCTTTGAATACCTCCTATCATCTGACCTACGCACGAGGTGACAATCGGCATCAGTTAAAATTAAAGTCAGTTGTATCATAAAGTGTGACAACTTCACATATCAAAGACTTACAGTGGAATAAACTTATCTTCTCAGTTAAACTCAGCCCATCAATTCATACCTTCAAAAAGGAGATGGATGACTACATTGGCAAGTTCCACAATGGGATTCAGGACATCAAGATCCTTGGTGGCTAATGACAGAAGTGTAGATAAGGAAGGGGGAAGGGGGCGGCCACCCTGAGTGTGAGGTGAGACGAGAAGATGGCCAATCAGGTAGTCCACTATCAGCATTTAGTGGTCAGGGCTGAAGATAACTGTAGCAAGGCATTTGTTACATTTGTAGCAATGGATTTGCTACAGTTTAAAGTGAAGAACCTTTTTTTTTCTCTCCTTGAGTTGAGGGGCACTAGAATAAGGAACAGCACCAAAAGCTAGATGAGCCAGCTATGGCTCTGGCCAATAGGCCTTGAGCATGTTCACAAAATCTATGAACGTGTGAACCACGAGAGGGAACTGTTCCAACACAAGCCATTTTCAGTGATAACCTGGCATAAGAATGCATATTTGAACTGCTTCTTACTGAAATTGGTACACCTTGTTTGCTGTAGCATAGACTAGATCCAGGCCTGCTGAATCTAGCTTTGTTTGTATAACTTGAGCACTAATCCAGGCATTCTTTAAAGTATTCAATTGTATTTATTACTGCTTGGTAGTAACTTAATTAAAGTGTAGCTATCATTCTAAGTCTTTTGGATTAAGCACTTGGGCTTCAGACCAGTTGTTTTACATTAGGAAGGTTTTTGGCCTGCACTGTGGTGGCAGGACAGGTAGCTTACATCCTTCTAAGTTGGGAACTGCTGATTGAGGGCTCAGTGTCTGTTATTCTAAAAATGTATTAGTTCTGGTTTAAGCACTTGGGCTTCAGGCCAGTTATTTTACATTAAGAGGGATCGTGGTCTGCACTCTTATGGGAGGAGAGGCTGGACTCTGCCCTTCTGACCTGGGAATTTCTGGTTAAAGGCTTATAGTGCCTGCATATTTGAACTGCTTCTTACTGTAATTGGTACACCTTGTTTACTGTAGCATAGACTAGATCCAGGCCTGCTGAATCTAGCTTTGTTTGTATGCTTGCTGATTGTTTGCTTGTTATTTCCCTGAAAAGCTAATTCCACCTAAAACGTGGCTTTTCAGTGCTTCTGTGGATCCCTAGTGATAGCTGCATTGCTTACTGTACTTAGTTCCTTGATTCACTTGAAAGAAAGTTACTGTTTGTCATTTTTGCATTTAAGTTACCTGTAACACATTGCATTTAAGTTACCTGGCACTTGCTCACTAAAGCAATTATATAAGTCAGCACTAAAAAAATTAAAAGCACTACACCCTCACAAACTCCCCTTGAGTACCTTGTTCCCCACTGGCCCTTTTTTTCAATTATAAAGGAATTCCCAATACTATTCTAGCATGTCCAAAAGTCAGTTGTCAATCTCCTTTCCAGTCCAGATGGTGAATCTGGGAATCTTGAGGCAATGTTACAACTGCCTCATGTACACAGACAACCCTCTCCTCCTCCCAACAAATTCCAACACATGTGTGAGATGCAACCATATAGCCAAACTGGAGGCTAAGCTCTCTCAACTCAATACTGGTGTAACCAGTCAGGAGGAGAAGGAAACCACACTCACTACAATTCCAGTCTCACATAGACCTACCACGACAGCAAACCAAACACATAAACACACAAAAACATACTCGGAGGCTCTAAATAAAAATCTGCCTAAGCAGCAGAGACCTCCAAAGCAGACACCCAAGCAACCACTACCCCAAAACAAAACACGTGCAACACATAGCTCACAAAGCCAGTGTGCCAAACAGTCACAGCCCTTAAGGCTAAACAATACACCTGATACACTTGTAATAGGTGACTCTATCATCAGGCACACTGATGTCCCGCTCACCAGGCTGAACAAGGAGAAGGTCACGGTGAGCTGCCTGTCAGGTGCTAGGATCCGCCACATAACACAAGCACTCAGGTCACTCCAAGGCAAGTACAAATATGACTCAGTCATTGTCCATGCTGGTGTGAATGACCTGAGACGTACCTCCCTGGACTACATGAAAAGAGACATAGATGAGCTCTCTGAGCATGTAGCCCAGGCCGGTATGACCCTGACCTTGAGTAGCATCTTACCCTCACCAAGAACGATGCCACAATATGAAGACAAGATGATCAATTTCAACAATTGGCTTAAGTATTGGTGTCATTCAAAGGGGATCAAATGCCTGTCAGCCTGGGATGACATGCTCGACAAGCCACGATGCTTCACTAGGGACGGCTTGCACCTGTCACCCCTGGGCTTTTGGATATTGGCAAAGGCTCTTACTACCCCCATAGTGCCTTTTTTAGGCAAGACTCAAAAGACAAACCCACCTCCATAGGTATCACAAGGGATAAGAAACTAAGAGTAATGCTACTCAATGCCAGAAGTCTAAACCTCAAGATGCATGCACTCAAAACTCTCCTTAGCATGGAGAACATCGATATCTGTGCAGTAACAGAAACCTGGTTCAAGGCTCCCGAGAGCACCACAGCACTACCAGGTTATACCTCATACCATGCTTTTCGGCCCCAAAACTTGGACCGAACCACAAAAGGAGGGGGAGTATGAATATTCGTCAAAGATACCCACACCTCCAGGTTGGTGGCACAGCACGAAGCATCGGAGACTATCCATGTGCAACTAACAGTGGGTAAAACTGCCTTCCAGTTTATAGCCTGCTACAGACCACCCTCCCAAACCCAGGAACCCCACTCAGCCTTCCTGAGAACACTGGAAAATATGAAGGTCTCTCCAAACACCATTATATTGGGCGACTTCAACTACCCAAACATAGACTGGGAGCATTACTCTAGCTTCAACACCCTAGCCCAAAGGTTCCCAGAATTTATAAACTCAAATGCTATGGAACAACTTGTTACCACTCCCACAAGAGGGGAAAACATACTGGACCTGATCATCACCAACATGGGGACTTTATGCTCCAGACCAGAAGTGTATCCCTCACTGGTAAGATCAGACCATAAATTAATCTCACTGGATATTCACATCCCAACCCCACCCCCTGCCCAGAAAACCACAGTGAAAAAATTCTCTAAAGCAAATTTCACACTCCTCAAAACCGAGGTGGAATCCTTCAAAGCCCCTGGGCCTGTGGAAAATACGGCCCAGACCGCAGAATCCTTTATAAACGCATTCTATGAACACCTTCAGGAATGCATGGATCATGCAATCCCAAATAAAACCAAGACCCAATCCTCCAAAGGCAGATGTCCTGCCTAGTGGACCCCAGCCATAAACAAACTATACAATAGAAGGAGGAAGCTACTACATGATAGAGCAAAATCCCAAAAAGGGAAGGCATCTCTGATCAGTATTAGCAAAAAACTACGGGCACTCATAAAATCATCTAAGGCCAGCTTCGAGAGAAAAATTGCACAGGCCACTAAGGATAATCACAAGGCTTTCTTTAGTTATGTTAGTAACCTGGGTGGGAATTCCCAGATATGCTCAGAATTAGTCCAAAATGACAAAAAATACACTGAACCCACAGACATTGCCAACATGCTAGCTAACGGGTTCAGCGCAAACTCCCCCCCCCTCCACACCAAAAGGGCAAATATCTATCCCAGCAGAGTGCTGCCCCCTGACATCTCAGATACTCAGGTAAGAGCCGCCCTCTCCAAAGCAAAAAACACAGCATCAATGGGACCAGACAGTGTCCCGGGCTGCATCCTACATGAACTCCAAGAAGAGCTAAACCCAAACATAAAACTACTGTTCAATCTCAGCCTTACTACAGGATATGTACCCAAAGAGTGGCGTACAGCAACAGTGGTCCCTCTCCATAAAGGTGGTGCCTCAACGGATCCTGGAAACTATCACCCCATAAGCCTGACTAGCTTGGTCTGCAAAGCTATGGAAAGGATCATCATGGACCTCATAAATAAAGGTATTGGGGACCTACAGACACTGGATCCTACCCAATTCGGCTTTGTTAAGGGCAGATCCTGCCTCTTAAACCTGGTCGATTTCTTTGAAACAGTCACCAAGGCCATTGACGAGGGGAAGGTGGTCCACACAGCTTACCTGGACCTCGCAAAAGCCTTCGATACAATACCCCACTCGGGCATTATAGCTAAGCTCACCAGCTTAAATATAAACCCCTAAGTCACTAGATGGGTTGCAAACTGGCTCAAGGACAGAACCCACATGGTTAGAAGTGCTGGAGCAATGTCAGACTCCAAACCAGTTACAAGTGGCGTCCCACAAGGCTCAGTCCTGGGACCTCTCTTGTTCGGTATATATTTCTTGGAAGTACAGGCCAACACGGAAGGACTGTGGCTGACCAAGTTCATAGATGACTGCAAACTGGGCGCCATAATTGACTCTCCAGCCGACACAAGCATCCTCCAAAAGGGGCTCACAGAAACAGACAACTGGTGCCAGAACCAGGTCCTCAAGCTAAACGCCAGAAAGTGTATAGTCATCCCCTTTGTCAAATACAAAGTGCCCATAAATTACCACATAGGTGGTAATCCATTAAGTACAGAAGAAGTAATTAGGGACCTGGGGACCCAAGTTGATAGCAGTCTCTCATTTGACAACCACGTGGCCAAAGTGGTTAGAAAAACATTTTATATAGCCCACCTAATCATGAAGGGATTCACATCTAGATCAGGGGAGGTCATCGTGCCTCTTTACTCATCTCTCATCAGGCCCATAATTGAGTACAATGCCCCTTTCGGGATGTACCTTACCAGACACCTGCAGCAACTGGGGGCTGTACCTTACCAGACACCTGCAGCAACTGGAAAGACCCCAAAAGTACCTCACCAAGAGGATCAAAGGGCTCAAACAGATGCCATATGCTGCCCGGTTAAAGAAACTCCAGCTCTACTCAGTGGCATACCGCCTGCTCAGAGGCGATCTGTGCCTGACCTATAAAGCCATGTCCAACCCGGAATTAATGGACATGCTGCACCTCAGAAAATCCAAATCCCATCGAGCCACGTGCTCGAGACTTGAACCTCAGCACTGAAATAAATAGGACATGCTGGAGGGACAGATTCATAACCCAGAGGCTCCCTTCACTCTGGAATAAAATCCCAGTCCAGGTTAGGCAGAGTCCCTCATTGACTCTCTTCAAGAGGAATCTTGATGAGTGGATGGGAGATCGTAGGTTTACCCCAGGTATCACTTCTGTGTCACTGTTAGACAGAGGCACAGAATACTAACCTCGAAAAAGGGCATAGCAAAATTAATTTAAAATGGGTGGCGAAAGCCAAACACACTCTGGCTAGGCTTATAAATGCCCTAGGGCAGATAGCCTAGTATGAACCTATGAACCTAAGACTAAGAAAACATTGCAAGGAAAGCTATTAACTGACAGCCAGCAAAAGTATATACAACATACATATATATGTATACATATATATATATGTATATATATATATATATATATATATATATATATATATATATATATATATACATATATACACACACACACACACACACACACACACACACACACACACACGTATAGGTGTGTGTGTGTGTGTGTGTGTGTGTGTGTGTGTGTGTGTGTGTGTGTGTGTGTGTGTGTGTGTGTGTGTGCATATATATTTCATTGTGTGATTAATGATATGAATCACAAATTTAGTTAACAGCTATGCTGTCCACTAACAAAACCAGTAGTGTATCAAGGGTGAAGCAAAGGGGAATGTGCCCTGGGAGTAACCTGTTGGAGAACACAATCTGAGTGCTATTCCTGCATTCTTTCTGTATGGCATTACTGAATGCCATTACAGAATGTAACTTTTTGTGTTGTTGCTGGTAGGTAGGGGGTGTGCCTGGGAAGAGGCATGTGCTTCCTACTGCAGTGAGCAATCCATTGGAACATTTTTTTTTGCTCTTCCAATGAACAGCTGTGGTAGAGAGGGGGTGTGCTTAGGAGGGGGCAAGTGCTTCAGGATGCAGTGAGCAGTCTGTTGGAGCATTTCTTTGTTTTTGTGCTCTTCACTATGAGCAAGGAAGCAGGGCACTAATTCAGGGACTGCCAAAGAGGACTGTGTAAGCCAGCTGTACCTCTGAGCAACAGCATAGTTATTAGTTGTGTTACAATCCTAGCAGTTTACACACCTGAGTGTGGCACTACTGTACAGCAGTTGGCACAGCTACTTCACAGCAGTTGGCTCATTAATTCAACTGTCAGTTAAGGTATCTTTGATGTGGGATTTGCATGTTTGCTCTATGTTCATGTAGCGCTTCTTTCTGGATGTGTTTGTCCTTGCATTTCAAAGGCATTCTGGCAGGTGAAATGGTGATGCTAATTTGATGTTAGTTGTGCAATGTGAGTGTTTGTGTATTGTGCAGCAGACTGTATCTCAGCTGCACTAGGTCCTGCCTTAGGCTCACTGCTTGCAGCAATAGGCTGGAGTTACCCTTAAACAGATAATGCAATTACAGAAAATGGAAAGAGAATGGTAAATGAGTCAAGCACAATAGCAAAATATGGCACCAAGTTTAAATAAACTGTTTATCTTTTTTTATGTCTTAAACCTCTAGCATAGGTGTCAGTTGAGTTATGTATAACAACCTGATCAGATTTACTACATGCATAATTATACAGGAGTACCACAGTTAATTTAACCTCCCATTTTATAATAGCACACGAAAGACAAAGTGATAGCAGGTAACAGTCGAGCACTAACACATGGTATATGAGGTAGAGAGAATTAATGGTTCATTTAAAAACTAAAATCCCATAAAGTGAAGCAAGACAAGGAGGAGGTACTTCACACAAAGCAGAGGTACTCAATTAAAATTAAAATGTTTATTTGTTTGGTTAAAAATCAAATGTTTATCCATAAGTGCTTTCACAGTCATTAAAGACCACTTCAGACTAAAGCAGTCTTTAACGGATATGAAAGTGTTTGCAGATAAATGTTTTAATTTTAATTGAGTAACTCTGCTTTGTTTTGGTTCACTTTATTGTGCAAAAACAGTCAAGTACTGTTTGGATTTTTGCACTACTGTTTTTTTATTTTACCAAAATTCCCTTGTCTACATCAGTAGGGAAGCAGAACGTTCCATTTCACTGTAAAAATTCAAGCACCTGCCTCATGACCTACATTGTTTGGAGAGAAACTCATTTAAAGACTAGTCTACACAGCTAGAAATGGTTGGGATTATTATTTTCAACATTCCTGAATCATCTGTGTCCACAACAACTTAAAGGCAGGGGTTACTAATTTAAGTTTAAGAAGGAACATGAGATAATTTCATTTCAGCCTGCATCAGTGAGAAATGCATTTACTTAAACACATGTTTATACACCTAGAATCCTTCCTACTCTATATCACATGTTGTGTGTGCTATGAGGTACTGATTCCTTTAATTTTTGGCTTTTTTTATAATATGTATTTCTTGGACAAGAACAAAGCCAGATCATGTTCTAACAGGACCCTAGGCAGAGTAATGGACCGGGACCCCAAAACTATACCAGTATCCCATTTCTTGTCTACCTCTTCCCAATTACCTTAAAACACTGCTCAGATCTGTTGTTGTACATACTATTTTTGTCTTTTTTTTTTTACAATAATCACAGATACTTGGATTTAATTTTAAAAATTTGTTTCAAAGTGTACTCCAAAAAAAAAGCCATTTTACTAAACAAACAAAAACCTCTTGCATTGAAAACAAATGTAATATGAATAACGCTAAACTTCTCTTCTCTTGAAACTCACATTTATTGAAAGTGCATTTGGTGATTTTTTTCCTTTCTACTCTTTGATGAGCAAATAGTTAAACACAGACATACATACAGAAACACAGACACACACACACACACACACACACACAACACACACACACACACACACACACACACACACACACACACACACACACACACACACACATGACCATCAATTACAACCCTTTTCATGTCTGTGTATAAAACTCAGATACTTCTTTGTGATCAAATTAATGAAAAACTACATAAACAATGACATAGAAATGTATTTCAGCTCTGCTGTAGGAAGCATACAGAGCAACCCACTGAATTCCCCCATGCCCTGCCAGCTCAAGTATCAGAGAAAAAACAAAATTTAGGATCACGTTTTAAATATACCTCTTATATACCTAAAAAGCTTTTGCATTTTGCATTAGTAAACATTTTCTGAGGAATATGAAGTCTGAAACTTGGAATATTGTGAGCTAGCAGACCAAAAGGTTGTGGGCAACATTACCACAATACAATCTGACCACAGTGGCAGAATTTGTAGGAACACATCTGACCATACTTTGTGGAAAGAAGTGTTAGATGAAGTATTTGATAGATTGTTGTCTAGAGGTTATTCTGAAGATTCCCTTCATAAGATTTATGATAATTTAATAAAGAAAAAGAAAAATGTAGGGGCTTGTAGGACAGTATATTCAGGCAAGGCTAGTAATGATGTAGAACAAATGTTCTTCGTTTCTAAGTATTCAGATTTTTCAAAAATTATAGAGAAAATTTTCAAACAGCTATGGCATGTGATTAGTGATGATGTTTCCATCGGATATTTATTTCCTAAAAGGGTTATTTTTTCATACAGTAGATATAAAAATTTAAAGGAACTACTTAATAAGAAATTGATATGTTCTTCTGATGGGAATGTTGGAATGTTTAGATGTGGACATTGTTCCATCTGTGAGAAGGTTAATAATATGCATGGGAAGAAAATAAATGGTAGAAAATACGTAGCTTTTGAAAAATTTGATTGTACATCTTCTGGGGTAGTGTACATCTTGGGTTGTAATTGTGTAGAACCTATGTGGTATATAGGACAAACAACTAGAAAAGTAAAGGTTTGCATTCTAGAACATTTGGGGGATATTAGGTGAAAAAATATGGATAGCCCAGTGGCTTTTCATTTTGCCACTACACATCCAACTGTGAAATTGATGGATTCAACTTTAGTGTTCTGGCTAGACCACACTCATTAGGAGGGAATTTTAAGAATGAATTGAATAGGTTGGAACATAAGATGATTTTTAACTATCATACTATACATCCTAGAGGGATGAATTTGGATGCTGGAATAGGCTGATAGTTTATCATTAATTGTTTTTCTTTTTATATTTATTTAACAATATCGTAGGCCATAATAATATTATATTATATTTATAATATTTATAATGTTGCTAGTAACTATTGTTGTGCTTTATATATATTTAATATTGTATATTTAATGAATTAATGATGAATTAATATATTGGTTGTATAGCGCATAATATTGAAATTAGAGTATATGTATAAATAATATGTATAAATAATGTGTTTTCAGCATGGTTTATTTGTGAGTTTTAGTTGTACTGAAGTTGTTTAATGTATTAGTTTAAAAATTTGAAGCATTTATTGTGTGTTTGAGCTTTAAGAAAACATACTTGATGGTTAATTGATTAATTGGAAGATGCTATATATGATGGATGTGATGTAATTGAAATTGTTCCACTGAAGGCGAACTGCCGAGGTACCAGAACGTTTGGATTAATAAATGTGATTTATACATCCTGAAAGCTGATTTTTTTCCTTCCCAATCGTGGATGTTTTTTTGGACACAGTGGCAGATAACCAGAGTGCAAAAAGCCATTTTGGCTTTTCTGCAACATTCAGAAAACAGGACAGCTATCCAGCTTAATGTTCATACCTTTATCTGAGGGTCCAGAGATTCACTTGCATTATGCCACAAAGGTCTGTAGGTTTAGTAATTATTTAAAATAATTTAACGTTCATTGCTCTAATGCAACTAACGATGTTAATACAAAACGTCTGAGAAAAACTATGCAGCAAAATCATGGACAACAAAGTGGTATGGATGTTAAGAGGTGTCCTGCTTTCTTTATCCGCAAAAAAAGCTAAAATGTTTTGCTGCACTCTGGTTATCTAGTAATGCTAGCCAAAAACATTTGGTCTGCAAGCTTACAATAGTTTTCCCTGAAGCTAATATGTATTTTCATTACTTATGACTTTACCAGAAAAACAGAAATGTTATGAGGAATGGACCACAAATAGGAGGCAAAATCAGGGGCAGTTAAGAACTATGCCGTTTGCATCTACACAAACACACACACACACACACACACACACACACACACACACACACACACACACACACACACACACACACACTTATCAATTACAGCCACTTATATGACTGTACACCTCAAATATCTGTTTGAAATCACGTGGAAGAATAATACATAAATAGTATCTCAGAAATGCATCAGAGCTCACTGATGGCAGAATCATACAGTGCAACCCATTGCTACCTCTTCTGTCCTCTTATCTTATTGGCTCAGGAATCAGTGACAGATATACATAATCAGGAACTCTTACATACCTAGAAAGTTGCTAGAATAACAAATTTTGAATTAGCAAGCATTTCCGTATGGATACAAAGTTAGAAACTAAGATTTTTGTCATTATTTACTGACCACAATCTATATCAATTTGCAAATAAACCATACATTGTAATGGATCTATATACCTTTCAACTTCTTTGCTCAAGAATTCTGGGCAAAGCCAAAAATAATGGGGGTACAAAGCCTTAAAATGGGACAAACATGAAATATTATTTTGTTTTTATTTTATATATTTGTTAACAAGGCAAACCCACTGTACAAAGTACCCATTTTCTGGGGCGACCCAGGAAAAAAGTCTGGTTAAGTGACTTGCTCAAAGTCATCTAGTAGGCAAACAGAGATGGAAGGAATCAAACCCTGTACTGGAAGTAGTTGATTAATACCTCCGAGACTTAAGTGTTAGACAACTCAAATGCAGTTTTAAATGTAATAGAGCAACAGGTGTTGCATGGACATACATTTTCTTAAAATTAAGGACTATAAAACTCTAAATGAATAACATTATTAACTGACTATAATCCTTAGTAATTTACCATAAAATGAATAACTTAATCAGGGATAGGGTAAAAATATGTCAAAATCAAAGACATTCTACAAAATCAGCAATCAAATGACAGACACAAATTGCTAATTCAATTAAAAAATTAATACAATAACAGATGTTGCAGAGACGGGCATTTTCTGAACAATGTTTTCAAATGGGGATTTTTACATCTGTTCCAAAAATATGTTGTTATAGTGGACAAAGCCCTCCATGCCCCAGTGAATCTTCTTAAATAATATTAGAACTGCAAAGTGGCCCTACGGCAAGTCTGTTTTCTCCAGCAAACACACACACACACACACACACACACACACACACACACACACACACATATAAATCAAGATGGAAAATATGTATCAATGCATGATATTACAATAATACATGGTGGTAAGCAAGGCAGGAGTAAATGATAACCATAATTCTCAACCCACCAACTATTAACAACTATTATACAATTTGTTTACACAAATGTAGTTGTTCTTATCTGTGCTGTGCGAGTCCTGAGCATGTGCAAATGCATGCTTAGTATTTGTATGACTCAGACATGCTCTGTAACTACTACAAAATCTGACGCATATACAGATATCAGTTAATGGTTACTTATTTCTGTTTGGTATGTTAGTTCTCTTGCTGTTTAAGTCAGAAGTTTTCATTCTTACGGAACTTGTAATGTTATTTTGAGGAATTATTGTGCTGTTTGATTCACATCTGACATTGTTTCTGGTAACTGTCTACATATATTTATTTAAAAATGTGTGTGTGTGTGTGTGTGTGTGTGTGTGTGTGTGTGTGTGTGTGTGTGTGTGTGTGTGTGTGTGTGTGTGTGTGTGTGTAAGGCTAATATGAAAAGGAATAAATCTGAAAAGTGTGAACTGATTATTTTTGAACATTTCACTGGGTATTTTAAAGGGACGAATGAAACTCAAGTCCTGGTATAATACATAATTTACCCTGGTAAGCACTTAATTTTCAAAGTATTATATGAAATGTTCATGAACAGAATAATTTAAGTACCTCCACACATACATCCCCAATGAACTTTTCACTTCTTGGCATATTATAACGGCAAATAATGCTTATAGAGTCAAGATTTGTATAAAACCCGCTGACTATAGTAAAACACAGCTCTCTAACAAATAATTGATAATAATAATAATGTTTTGTAGGTAAATCACACACATTAAGAGAATTACTTTAAGAAACTTTGGCTACAGGTGATCCATTTTAAAGATTTGTTTACCAGAAAGCAGCAACACTGATATTCATAGCAGTGATTGAACTGTTACTGATGTCATTTTGACACAGTACAGTTAGACTTTATTAGTGTAAATGTTTTCAAATGCTAACACACATATCTAATGTTAGAAAGCTGTAACTTTACATAGAACTATTACATTCTGTTCACTGGCTAAACTGACTGAAGACTGTTTTCAGCTGCAGCCCTGCTACAAGGCTAAGATAGCATACCAAAAGATATCAAGTCTTCTTCTTCTTTCGGCTTTTCCCTGGTTAGGGGTCGCTACAGCGGATCACCTGTCCGCTCATGATTGGCAGTGGAGTTTTACTATGTTGAGCTGCCAGCCCGGCACCCAACCTTCCACAGAAGGCACACACATACACGCATTCACACCTAGGGCCAATTTAGAGTGTCCAATCCGTCTTTGGGATGTGGGAGGAAACCAGAGCACCCGGAGGAAATCCACACGACCACAGGGAGGATATGCAAAACAATAACATATATATACATCATCAAAAATTGCAAATAATGGACATTTAATATAATGAGGTTATTTTAAGAATATGCATTATTTTTTATGATAAATAACATGGACATTTGTGGTAATTACATATGTTACATACAGACAATGTACTACTACATTAACAAAAATGTCCAGAAAAGTATGATACCAGTAAGCAAGGCTGAGAAATATGAAAAGGAGAGAAAAAAGTGTCCAGATGTGTTTTTACACTGCAATGTTTAGGCTTAAGTGGTTCTACATCTGAATGCTGCATTTATCACTCAGCTCATCTTGTTCACATAAAGAGTTTATCACAAAAAAAAGGCTTCATCCTTACCTTCTGCTTAGCATCTTCACAATGAGTTCTGTGATATAAGCAATATGAGAGCATTTGCTTTGTGTGATTGTGTCATTTCACTGAATGAAATCACTACAGTGCCGGTGTGCGTGTGTGTGTGTGTGTGTGTGTGTGTGTGTGTGTGTGTGTGTGTGTGTATGTGTGTGTGTATGTATGTATGTATGTATAAGAAGGCTTAATTTTCTAGGGAATATTAATCAGATCATTACTTCCACTAATGCACGCACTCAAAACTCTCCTTAGCATGGAGAACATCGATATCTGTGCAGTAACAGAAACCTGGTTCAAGGCTCCCGAGAGCACCCCAGCACTACCAGGTTATACCTCATACCATGCTTTTCGGCCCCAAAACTTGGACCGAACCACAAAAGGAGGAGGAGTATCAATATTCGTCAAAGATACCCACACCTCCAGGTTGGTGGCACAGCACGAAGCATCAGAGACTATCCATGTGCAACTAACAGTGGGTAAAACTGCCTTCCAGTTTATAGCCTGCTACAGACCACCCTCCCAAACACAGGAACCCCACTCGGCCTTCCTGAGAATACTGGAAAATATGAAGGTCTCTCCAAACACCATTTTATTGGGCGACTTCAACTACCCAAACATAGACTGGGAGCATTACTCTAGCTCCAACACCCTAGCCCAAAGGTTCCTAGAACTTATAAAGTCAAATGCTATGGAACATCTTGTTACCACTCCCACAAGAGGGGAAAACATACTGGACCTGATCATCACCAACATGGGGACACTATGCTCCAGACCAGAAGTGTATCCCTCACTGGTAAGATCAGACCATAAACTAATCTCACTGGATATTCACATCCCGACCCCACCCCCTGCCCAGAAAACCACAGTGAAAAAATTTCACATGCCTCAAAACCGAGGCGGAATCCTTCAAAGCCCCCGGGCCTGTGGAAAATACGGCCCAGACTGCAGAATCCTTTATAAACACATTCTATGAACACCTTCAGGAATGCATGGATCATGCAATCCCAAATAAAACCAAGACCCAATCCTCCAAAGGCAGACGTCCTGTCTGGTGGACCCCAGCCATAAACAAACTATACAATAGAAGGAGGAAGCTACTACATGACAGAACAAAATCCCAAAAAGGGAAGGCATCTCTGATCAGTATTAGCAAAAAACTACGGGCACTCATAAAATCGTCTAAGGCCAGCTTCGAGAGAAAAATTGCACAGGACACTAAGGATAATCACAAGGCTTTCTTTAGTTATGTTAGGAACCTGGGTGGGAATTCCCAGATATGCTCAGAATTAGTCCAAAATGACAAAAAATACACCGAGCCCACAGACATAGCCAACATCCTAGCTGACAGGTTAGGTGCAAACTCCCCCCCCCCCCTCCCCACCAAAAGTGCAAATATCTATCCCAATAGAGTGCTGCCCCCCTGACATCTCAGATGCTCAGGTAAGAGCTGCCCTCTCCAAAGCAAAAAACACAGCATCAATGGGACCAGATGGTGTCCCGGGCTGCGTCCTACATGAACTCCAAGAAGAGCTAAACCCAAACATAAAACTACTGTTCAATCTTAGCCTTACTACAGGATATGTACCCAAAGAGTGGTGTACAGCAACAGTGGTCCCTCTCCACAAAGGTGGTGCCTCAACGGATCCTGGAAACTATCACCCCATAAGCCTGACTAGCTTGGTCTGCAAAGCTATGGAAAGGATTATCATGGACCTCATAAATAAAGATATTGGGGACCTACAGACACTGGATCCTACCCAGTTTGGCTTTGTTAAGGGCAGATCCTGCCTCTTAAACCTGGTAGATTTCTTTGAAACAGTCACCTAGGCCATTGATGAGGGGAAGGTGGTCCACACAGCCTACCTGGACCTCGCAAAAGCCTTCGATACCATACCCCACTCGGGCATTATAGATAAGCTCACCAGCTTAAATATAAACCCCTATGTCACTAGATGGGTTGCAAACTGGCTCAAGGACAGAACCCACATAGTTAGAATTGTTGGAGCCATGTCAGACTCCAAACCAGTTACAAGTGGCGTCCCACAAGGCTCAGTCCTGGGACCTCTCTTGTTCGGTATATATTTCTCGGCAGTACAGGCCAACACGGAAGGACTGTGGCTGACCAAGTTCGCAGATGACTGCAAACTGGGCGCCATAATCAACTCTCCAGCCGACACAAGCATCCTCCAAAAGGGCCTCATAGAAACAGACAACTGGTGCCAGAGCCATGGCCTCAAGCTAAATGCCAAAAAGTGTATAGTCATCCGCTTTGGCAAAAACAAAGTGCCCACAAATTACCACATAGGTGGTAATCCATTAAGTACAGAAGAAGTCATTAGGGACCTGGGGACCCAAGTTGATAGCAATCTCTCATTTGACAACCACGTGGCCAAAGTGGTTAGGAAAAACATTTTCTATAGCCCACCTAATCATGAAGGGATTCACATCTAGATCAGGGGAAGTCATCGTGCCTCTTTACTCATCCCTCATCAGGCCCATAACTAAGTACAATGCCCCTTTTGGGATGTACCTTACCAGACACCTGCAGCAACTGGAAAAACCCCAAAAGTACCTCACCAAGAGGATCAAAGGGCTCAAACAGATGCCATATGCTGCCCGGTTAAAGAAACTCCAGCTCTACTCAGTGGCATACCGCCTGCTCAGATGCGATCTGTGCCTGACGTATAAAGCCATGTCCAACCCGGAATTAATGAACATGCTGCACCTCAGAAAATCCAAATCCCATCGTGCTACGCGCTCGAAAGACTTGAACCTCAGCACTGAAATAAATAGGACATGCTGGAGGGACATATTCATAACCCAGAGGCTCCCTTCACTCTGGAACAAAATCCCAGTCCAGGTTAGGCAGAGTCCCACATTGACTCTCTTCAAGAGGAATCTTGATGAGTGGATGGGAGATCGTAGGTTTACCCCGGCTAACACTTCTGTGTCACTGTTAGACAGAGGCACAGTATACTAACCTCAAAAAAGGCATAGCAAAATTAATTTAAAATGGGTGGCGAAAGCCAAACACACTCTGGCTAGGCTTATAAATGCCCTAGGGCAGATAGCCTAGTATGAACCTATGAACCTATGAATATGGCTTATACAATATAACCAATTGCCAGTTATTTCTACATCCTAATTTTTAATGAGACAACCTACGGATTATACAATATAACCAATCACCAGTTGGTTCGGCATTCTAATTTTTAATGAGAAAAGCTATGGCTTATACAATATAACCAATTACCAATTAGTTCTCAATCCTAATTTTTAATGAGACAAGCTATAGTGTATACAATATAACCAAATGCCAGTTAGTTCCCAATCATAATTTGTTAAGAGACAATCTATGGATCATACAATATAACTAATGGCCAGTTAGTTCTGCATCCTAATTTTTAATGAGACAAGCTATAGTGTAAACAATATAACCAATTGCCAGTTAGTTCTGAGTCCTAATTTTTAATGAGACAAACATCCAGTGGAATACAAACAATTAACATAGCATTGTACTAACAACTCAACTGGAAAGGAAATCATTGCCTACTGTCAGGGGATTTACCCCAGGAAACCCCACATTCTATGTGGTTGTCATTGTCACTGGACCAACAAGGAGACTCTGGAAATTAGATACCTGGTTTGTTCCAACTGCAGCTGTTTCTTCTTTCATCTTGAAAACCACCAAGGTAGTGGTTTTGAAAATACAGGCATTAAATGCAGAAGAAATAATTAACCTAGTACTGTATTAACAACTAAACAAGAAAATAAATCAGTGACCCTTGACCCTTGTCCTTACCCTTCTGTCCTTCTGTGCTCTGCGTTTTTTTTTTCCACACAAGGATAATTCCCATTAAATGCCTAGAAAAATGCATGTATGAAGTTCTGGAAAACTTATTAAGGGCATCTGCTTTGTTCCAGATCAGTCATAAGTTCTAGTGTGAACTGTCCAAATAAAGTGTCTTAGTTAACAGGACTTGATAAGAGGTATTGCACTTGGTGAAATGTCCACCTAACTCATCATAGGTTAGGATGAAGCTAACTGCCCTTGCAAGCCATTGTAAGCCTAGCCAATTATCCCTTGTGAGACTCAAACCCTGCACCTTGTGTTTGTAAGGCAAACACCTTAACCATTAGGCCACTCTATTCCTTTGTTAAGTTTGGACAGCTTGTCCTTTGTGTCACTTTGAGTTAAGTATCCATGAGTTCTATAGCACAATTCAGAGTGCAGCCCAGGTAATTATTATGAGTTTGTTAATTCTAAATTGGCGCTGTGAGAACTGAGGAGGTATAGTCTCTTTTGTTTTTTTCCAGAAATGAATACAGCAAAGTTGGCAATGTGGTTTTAATTCTTGTTTTATTAGCATGTTTTGTGATATGACAAACTATTTCAGGTATTTATAGGGAATTATGGAATTAGGTTTCTAACATACAGATTTGGCCAGGTGCAAATATAATCTGGAGATTTCAGTTTTCAAATATTAATCTGTTCACTCAAAACTGGCCCTCATGACCTTACGTTGTTTAACAACAGAATGCAGACCTGTGCTTCCAAAATATTTTCATGACTGTTCTAACAAGTTTAGAATGAAACATTTGTCACAGTTTCTGTCAAGTCTATTTCATTCTGCAATGCTCAAGACAGCTCTTTCTTGATCTGTTGATACACAGGGTTTTATAGGCCTAACATCTTGCTATTTTATGCTATTCATTGTCTTCCAGTTCCGCTAGAGATCTCAGCCTCTCAGTTCTCCAATGATTTTCTCAACTAGTCTATTCTGCTAGAGTCTTCCACCTCTTAGTTGATTCTGTTTCCCATACTCAGCTGCTGCATGCCATCAAACACAACAGCACAGAACCAATAACAGCTTTAGTTGGCCTGTGTTCTACTTTGTCTCACACGTTCATAGGTTGTTACTAGGCTAATGACCACTAGGGCTCTTACAAGCCTAGCTGCATACCCCAAGCCATTTGAGTCCTGAGCCTCAAGGGGATCTATGTGGGGGGGGGGGGTGTTAGTAGGGAGGTAACTAAGGATTTGTAGAAGGGCTGTTAATTAGGATAATACTTTTGTTACTGATTGCCTGTTTCCATAAGGAATATGGGGGCTAGACTGAGGGTAAATTTACAATTTTCCATCTAATTGTCAAGATTTCATTTGAAGAGAGTCAGGGAAGAGCTCTGTTTTACAAGGATGGAAAGCCTATTCTATAGTGTAGGGATCCTTTGTGATACATATCTGTCTCTCCAGGATGTTCTGTTTATATCACAAGCAAATTTCAGATCCATGGCTCTAAATTTTCTGGTGCTGTTTGTTTTGTGCATGTACAATAGATCTGTTAGGGCTTGGCCTGAAGAAGCCCTACAAACCTGGCAAAGATACCCTCTCAGTAGCCTGTGGGATACTGAATACAGAGACAGAGCCTTTAGGCAATCAGGGTATTCATGTCCTGAATTCTCCTGGTGAGAAACCTTTGCGGGTATTCCAACTATTGCAACTGATATATACCAAAGGGGGCATGTATTCAATGATAGGTCTGATGATGGCTAAATAGAGTGTTCCTAAAACTTCCTTGGACATGGATGCCATACCCCTACCTAAAAATTGGGGGACATACAATGATTTTCTTACTGTCTTGGCTGCACCTCCCCGCTCAGCTTGTAACTGTGGAGCAAAACTTTGCAGAGATGGTTGGACAGGTGGACCATACTCATTTACAAATTATTTGAACTTCCTGGGGGGTTTATTTCATATTCCTTTATCAAGGCCTCCTCCACAGTAAGCATAGCAAATATTTCTTCGGCATCAAAAATGTGACATATTCTCTTTCCAATTTTCTTTGTTTATTAAACATGTTTTCTTCTTTAGAACAATTCCCATCTTTGCTGTGCCAGAAATGCTCACTTTCACTTCATTCACTTTTTTTACTTATTTTCTTTTTCCAATACTGACCAGGTTGATCTCATTAGTTCCAAAAGCCTGTTTTCTAAGAAGACTGCAGAAGGTGTCGGAGTAGAGGTGATCTGCAAATGATAGCAGAGAAATTTCCACATCCTTTTTTTCAGTAATTGACATGGGATCTTTAAAATCCACCTTTGTTGACATGAGCTCAGGTAGATGAGGATCTTGGCTGACACTTTATGACAGCATCACAAATCAATTCCTAGCATCTCATTTGGGGATAAAAATTGCAGTCTGACATCGAAGACAAGTGTGTTATCTGTTGAGGCATCACAAACATTCATCTTGGAAATCTGAAAAAAATTCCACTACCTTTCCTCCCCGCATTCCCAAACATTACAGCATCTGTAAATGCAGTAGCTGATTCCAGATATGACTTCAAAGTTAAAAAGGGGTTACTGCCATGTGAGGATGATATTTTCTCCTGCTCAAAGAAGGAACTGTAACTGTAACACAAAACGTCTGTCTTCAAAATTAGTCAGCCTTTTAATGATATTCCCTCATCTTTATAACCAGCATCTACATCTTCTCCAGAATCTTGCATAGTATCACTTAGGGTGACTTTGTTAACTCATTTTAAATGGGGGAGCATGTTTCTTTTGCCACTGACCAAGGATGATGCCACAACATGGAGAGAAGATGACTGACTTTAATGACTGTCTTAGCTTCTAGTGTCATTTCAGGGATGTTCAATGGTTGCCAGAATGGGAAGATATGTTTGATAGACCACATTGCTTTGCCAAGGATGGTCTGTAAGTGGCTCCTCTAGACTTTCAAATATTGGCTGAAACATTTTCATCCCCCATAGTCTCTTTTTTTAGGCAATGCCAAACTGACAAACCTTCGGACATAGCAAAATCAACCCAAGGGAAACAAAAGGTGTTACTGCTCAATGTCAGGAGTCTAAGCAAGAAACTCCACTCCCTGTAAGCTCTCCTCATCTTGGTGGCAGACATCTATGCAGCTACTCCAGCATGATTTAAAGCCATCTTGAGAACCCCTGCAGTTCAAGGCTACAATGTTTTCTATGCATTTAGGCCAGCTACTGCACAGGCAGGGACTAAAGGTGGAGGTGTCTCAATCTACAACAATAATAAGGCCACTTCAAGGCTGATCAAACAGGATGATGAGCTTCAGCTTCTCCACATCCAAATTACCAAAGGCAGAGTCCCATACCATATCCTTGCTATCTATAGGTCCCACTCTATGACCCAGGAAACCCATAGCTCATACTTCAACTTACTGGGGAAACTTACCATTCAACCCAGTACCATATTTATGGGCGACTTAAACTACCCTACTAATCCGGTTATCATACATGACCCCAAACCTGCTGGTCCACAGATTATAAATAATAATACCCTGGACCAGATAGTCCACACACCCACTAGGGGAGCAATCATACTAAATCTGGTCCTCACTAACATGGAAGAAGTCTGCACCCCCCAGTGTAATGCTCTCTCTGATAAGGTCAGACCATAAAGCTTTCTCCTTTGAAATCAGAATAAAAATAAAAACAGTGACCCCAGTGAACTCCACAGCATTTAGGAACTATTATAAAGCCAACTTCCCATTATTAAGTGACAACTTGACAAAATGTTAAGCCCCCAAACCATGAGAACACAGTTATCTATGCGGAATAGTTCAAAGACATTCTAAACAATCATGTTAGTAAATGCATAGAGACAGCTGTGCCTATCAAAAATAAGCTTGTAACAAACTCAAAAAAAATAAACCAAGGTGAAATCCAAACATCAATAGGCGATGCAACATAAGGAATAAAGTCATAACAAAAGTAAGGAAATACAATGCCCATCAAGATAAAAACTGTCTCATCAATCTGAACAAACAACTCAGAAAGTATATACCACAGCTAGTTGTGAGGTTCAGAATAGTTTCCAAAGCCAAGGACAGCCACAAAGCTTTACGTAGCTATGTCTGTAACCTCAAAGGCTGTACACAACAATATGCAGAGACAACTGTGAATGCAGGCACCTACATGGAGCTCATATCTCTCAACATCTTAATGAAAAACATTTGGACAAAGCCCTACAAAATGGGGGAACAGAGGCCCAAAAATAGGAACGTATTTTAAACATTGCTCTTATAAACTCAGAAAGTTGCCTAGAGTAACAGGGTTTTTTAGAATATATTTTCTGAAGCATTTGATGTCTGAAACTCAAATGAATCTTATTATTTAGTGACTTCAATTCTCAGATAATCTCAGTGATTTGCCAGAAAACTACAAATTTCATGAGCAACAGACCAAAATATGAACCAAAAATCTGGGCATTCTGGGAAAATCTGACAACTGAGAGGTATTATGGAGCTGGAAGACATAGTAAATATACTGGCTGACAAATTCAGCTCCAGTTTTAACCCCCCACCCCAATCACCACTCATGAAATACCACCAAATGTAACCCTCCAACCACTACTAGGGAACAGGCCCTAAAAAGGCTCACTAAGGCCAAGAACACTGCATCAATGGGTCCTGATAATATGTCAGGATGCCTCCTAAGTAGTATAAAACACGACCTATCTGGACCACTGTAGTCATTACTTACCAATATCTTCCAGTTAGGCTTCATGCCCCAAAAATGGAGAAATGCAACAGTCAACCATCTGCATAAGATTAGGTCTTCTACAGACCCCAGAAACTACAGACCCATTAGTCTGATTAGTCTCATATGCGGAGGCATGGAAAACAATATCATAGAAATGATTAATAATAACATTGGAAACCTCCAGACACTGAATCCAAACCCAGTTTGGTTTTGTAAAGTGAAGATCATGCCTACTCAGTCTGCTAGACATCTTTGAGAAGGACACCAAGGCACTGGATGAGGGCAAAATAGTACATGCTGCCAATCTTGAGATGGCCAGTGCATTTGATACAATACCCACTCTGGCATTATAAATAAATGCACAGAATTGGCATAAACCCACATGTTACAAGCTGGATTGCCAGCTGGCTCTCAGATAGGACCCAGGAAGTTAGGATAGGGGATTCCACCTCTTCAAAGAGGCTGGTCACTAATGGAGTCCCCGAAACTCAGTGCTGGGTTCTCTCCTTTTTAGCATCTATTTCTCAGAAGTCAAGACCAATGTCAATGGCCTCTGGCTGACCAAGTCTGCAGATGATTGCAAAGTAGGAGCAGTCATAGAATCTCTCCAAGACACAAATATCTCCTAGTAAGGGATAATACAGATAAGTAACTGGTGTCATAGATACAGTTCTAAATTCAGTACCAAGAAATGAATAATAGTACCCTTTGGGAAGTTAGCTACCCCAGAAAAGTAGTCAGGGATTTGGGGGTGTATGTAGACAGTAACCTGGTGTTCAAACAACATGTCTAATGTAGTATGGAAGTCATTCTATGCTGCTCAACTTATAAACAAGGGTATGGCATCTAGGTCCAAAGAAGTCATCGTTCCATTACACTCATCCCTCATCAGACCCATCATAGAATTAGAGGAACTATTGGCAAACCATATATTAGCAAAGATAGATCAGAAGCATATGTAAACAGAACATCAACATGTAATACTAGAGTAGTGGTCCCACATACCAATAATAATAAAAAGGTAACAGACATTATCAAGAAACATTGGAATGTGTTATGCCTAGATGAGAAGATTAAGGAAATAGTTGGTGAAGTGCCCCAGGTGAGCTACAAAAACACTAAATTATTAAAAAGACTTTTATGCTACAAAGGTAGGAAAAGGGATATTTCACATTCTATGAGAAAAGGAACACTATCATGTCATACTTGTAATCAATGCCCTTATATGTTGAATGATAACAGTTTTATTCATCCAGATACAGGAAATAGATATACTTTTCACCATTATACAGATTGTAAATCGAAAATTTAGTTTACTTAGCTATGTGCCAGAAGTGTAAGTGTTTCTATGTAGGGAAAACAAATAGTACCCTCAGAGAGAGAGTCAGAGAACATGCATATGCCATTAATAGGGAAGATGACGCAAACGCACTAGCTAAATATGTATTATACAATGACAGTACACATAGTTTTAAGTTTCTGGTACTGCAACTTATATATTCTACTATTAGGCTAGGTGATGTTAGGAACTTCACAGAGAAACAAGAAGGTAAATGGATAATTAAACTGCAAGATGATAAGGGACATGGTCTGAATGAGAAGGTTTCTTTGAAACTTTTTTAAAGAACCGACCCTTGAAACACTAGTTTAGTTTTATAAACACCCCCCTTTTTTACATATGTACAATTTTTTATATATGTACAATTTTTTTATCAGTATGTATAGTTTTGTATATATATATATATATATATATATATATATATATATATATATATATACATATATACATATATATGTATATATATATATATATATATACATATATATATATATATATATTTTTTTTTTTTTTATCATTATATACATATGGTTAGAGCGTCTTCTGTGTGTCGATATGTGTGAATGGGCGTTCCTTCGTTGAAGGTTGTGCGTTAGGCCTGGCAAGCCAGCACGTAAAAATCTTCATAGGTTGGTAGTCAACACAAGCATGTGAGATTTATGATAAGGCTCACTTTAGCAAATTTGGTAAATGACAATACTGATGTATTACACTCCTAGCTAACTCACCTGTGTGTCTCGTGGGCCATACTCCATCTATAATTAATTCAAGGGAAACAAGTGCCATGGTAATGACCTGTCTACTATTCCCGCAGTACTTTGGACAATTACCAAATGACACTGGACATGAGACTATTAGTACAATTCAGACCTATGTACTGACAGTTACTTGAGACAATAAAAAACTAAGGTTAGTAGAACCTAATTACATAGTCCTTTTCCTGAAGGGGGTCGGAATTCCCCTACTTTAAATGTTTTTCCTTATCGTCTAATTTGAGTCTTTTGCTCAGGGGTACTATGCCATCATTTGCAAGGGTAATTAAATCTTTAAGGACACATCTTATGTCTAAAGTTGTCCCAGGTACATCAATCAAGACCAGATTGGAAAAATACTCTTAGTATTCCTGTTCCTAATTTATGGTACTACATGGAATGTGAAACGGGTTAAGCATGGGAATAAAGACCTAGTGCTTTACTTAGTGGATTACTGTGAGATGAGCTGCTCTGCTTACTAGTGAAGAGCAGCTTTTCTGAAAAATATGCAGCATCACCTACTTAGAGGTGCAAAGAAGGGTAGAGCCTTACTTATCTGGGTCCAGTGTGCTACAATGACACAGAGTTTCATGGACAGAAAAATGCTTCCAGCGGCAGACCCCTCATGAGTTGTAATATTGATGAGCTTCTGCGGGTGTCAAGATTGGAAAGACATATTAATTCATCTCAGATGAGAATACTGATTCCATATGAAATACAATAAAAGCATGGGATAGTGAAATGTGATTGCATTTTAACAAGGATCACTGGAAATAGGCATGGGAATTATTACAAATTATGAAATTAACTGATGTAGCCTTGACAAATAAATGCAGCATTTTGCTCAGATGGCACTGTACAAAATCTAAGCTTACTACGCTGTTTCCTGGAAATTTCATATTCATAGAAAATGCAATATGATTAGAAAAGTCTGAGAGAAGTATGTAGATATTTTCGCAGTCATCGGTTGGCTGTGGTGTGTGTGTGTGTGTGTGTGTGTGTGTGTGTGTGTGTGTGTGTGTGTGTGTGTGTGCAAGAATCAATAGCATAGCAAAAGCAGGGTGAGAAGGACAACTGTCTCAGGCATAAAGTACTGTGGGGTGCCATCAGCCAATCCTGATCGTGCTTTAATGCATATTAGTTTTTAAAAGCCAACATATTGCATTTATGGTCAAGCCTGAGTGCTGTAGCACTCCCTGTGTGATCAAACTGTAGCAAGTGCAAACTAAATACATCCAACAAAAAGGGGGATGGTGGGGCTCTACTCCCAGTAAGGCAGTGTGTTCTATGAAGATCTACTGTTACATGTAAGTAGGACATACATAACTGTACTATGTTCAACAAAAAAGACTGTCTCACTGGCATATGAGTAGATTCCCAAAGCTTATCCAACCTTGGAGGAGGAATGACAAGGGTCCAGGAGTCCCTGGAAAATGATCCTACTGAAACCTGCTCTGGATTTAGAAAGGCATCCACCATGTTATTCTTCATAAAGGTATGGACAGAGAACCAAATTGCTGCCTCTAGAATACTCTCAGAGTTCACTCCCTTCCAATACACCACTGAAGAGGAAAAGAATCTGGTGGAATGTGCCGTTACCCTGCCAAGATTCACCTTGCCATGGCAACAATATCAAAGGACAACCAACATGCAATGGTTTGCTTAGAAACAGACTGACATTTCTTTGCCCCTGTGAAGGAAATAAAAAGCCTTCCAGCCTTCCTAAAGGGTTTTGCTCTGTCAAGTTAGTACTCATGCTGCTGATACATATTCAAGATATTAAGTATCGTCTCTCCCTTATTATTAAGATTCTGGAAAGAACACAAGGAGATTAATAGACTGACTGAGTGAATTCTGAGACCATTTCTGTTTGAAAGAAAAAATGGTGTGCAACAGAACCCTATTCCTGTGGAAAATCAGGTAAGGTTGTCCTGCCATGAGAGCTTTCAGCTTAGAAACTCACCTTGCAGATATCAGAGTAATAAGCAAAACAGTTTTTTATGTTAAGAAATTGTGATCAGCTCAAACTGCTGGTCCAACAGGTGATAATGTGAATTTTTCAAGAACACAGTTGAGATCCCATGAAGGAAGAATGTATTTGCCAGGAAGTTTCATATACAAAGCTCCTTTAATGAACTGTTTTACAAAAACTGAAGAAGAAAGAGGAGGATCCATTGACAGACAAGTAGAGATGACCATTAAATGCACCTTAATGGAGGCATACAAAAAACATGCTGAAGTAGCTCACAGAAATACTTGAAGATCAGAGGGATACTAACCTTACTGGATCCTCTCTTTCCACCGCTGACTTGAATTGCCACTTGTGTGGGTTTGCCCAGGCACTGCCTAGCCAGTCTGCCACAATATTCTGCTCTGATGGGCTGTATGATGCCTGATGAGTCACAGACTGCTGTAAAGCCATCTCCCAAACCATCACTTCAAACTGGCACAGGCAGTAAGACCTTGTACTGTTTGTCAGGGTACCACATCACTGTGGTGTTGTCCATAACCACCAGAAGAGGACCCAGAGTGCATAGTTGGTGAAGGACTTTCAAGACGTGAATCACCAGCAACATCTCCATGATACTGATGTGCTTCCATGCATCCTTAGGCCCCCAGGTGACTTGCACTTGCATCTCCATTAACACAGTTCCCCTAGTAAAGTAGGACCCTGGTGGAATCACAAAATCAATAGGTTGCATAACAGAAGGAAGAAAATCATGTTAAAAATTAGGAGGTGTAGCACCCATAAGGATAAAAGCACTCTCACCAAACTAAACAAACAACTCAGAGGACAAATAAAGTCTACCAAAGTCAAATCTAAGGTAAGTTTGGCCTCCCAGGACAAAGACAACCACAATGCATTCTTTAGCTATGTCCACAACCTCAAAGGCAATACACGATTGTGTGCAGAGCTCATTGTAAATGGAGCCACCTATACTGAGCCAGAAGATATAGCAAACCTCCTGACTGATAAATTCATCTCCAACTTTACCCCTCTCTCCCCTCCACTTTCCCTCAGGAAATACCATCAAATATAACTCCCCCCCCACTATCACTAGGGAACAAGTCCTTAATGATGTCTCTAAGACCAAGAACATTGCATCAACGGGCCCAGACAATATTCTAGGATGTCTTCTAAATAGCATGAAACATGACCTATTAGGCCCTCTGGCATTACTGTTTAAGTGTAGCCTCCAAACAGGTTTTGTGCCTCATAGATGGAGAAAGCAACAGTCATCTCTGCACAAAGGTGGGCTATCTACACACCCTGGAAACTACAGAACCATAAGTATCACTAGTCTTATATGTAAAATCATGGAAAGAAATATTATGGAAATGATCAACAGAGATATAGTAAACTCACTGGACCCAACCCAACTTGGTTTCGTCAAGGGCAGATCATGCCTACTCAAACTGGTGGACTCCTTTAGAAAGTAACCAAAGCAATGGATGAGGGAAATGGTTCACACTGCCTACCTTGAACTGGATAAGGCATTTGACACAATACCCCACTCTGCATTGCTGACAAACTCAAGAGGTTAGGTACAAACTTGTATGTTACCAGGTGGATAGTCAACGTGCTCACAGACAGGACCCAGGTGGTTAGAACTGGGGAGCCAACCTCTACAAAGAGGACAGTCACAAGTGGAGTTCCCTCAGGGATCAGTCCTTGGACTGCTTCTTTTTGGCATTTACTTCTCAGATGTCAAGGCCAATGTCAGTGGTCTCCGGCTGACTAAATTTATAGATGATTGCGAATTAGGAGCTGTCATTGAATCCCACACTGACACAAATGTTCTCCAGGAGGGGCTGACACAGACAACAACTGGCGTCAGAGCCATGGGCTAACATTAAATGCCAAGAAATTCATAACAGTATCCCTTGGGAAGTCATCCATCCCTGGTAACTATCATATTGACAACACACCCCTTATAGTTGACCTTTTATTCAGGGTCTTATGGACACATGTTGTTGTTGTGTCATTCGGCTTTTCCCGGTTAGGGGTCGCCACAGCGGAACTCCGGTCCGCTAATGAATGGTAGTTGATTTTTATGTGCCAAGTTACAAGCCCTGACGCACAACCATCAACGAAGGTAAGCCCATTCGCATATGTCTTCACGCAGAAGACGCTCTAGCTGAGAATCGAACCGGACATTGTCTTACTGTGAGGCGACAATGCTACCGCAGCACCACCACCACACATATATAGATTGCAATCTAGCTTCTAGCCATCATGTGTCTACAATAGTGAGGAAATCATTCTATGTCATGCAACTTATAAACAAAGGTATGACATCTAAGTCCAAGAAAGTCATTGCTCCACTGTATTTGGCATTAATCAGACCTATCATTGAGTACAATGTTCCCTTTGGTATGTAACTAACCAGGCATATCCAACAACTTAAACATCCACAGAGTTTCCTCACTAAAAGAATACAGGACATAAGTAAAATGTCCTATGCAGACTGCCTCAAAGCCCAATCCTTGTATTCTGTCTCCTACAGGCGTTTGAGGGGAGATCTATGCCTGGCATACAAGGCATTGTCACACCCCTCTCTGACGGACCTCCTGCATATCCACAAAACAAACATTATCAGAACTATCCATTCTAAAGACTTAAACCTTGCCTGTGATATAAATAGGACCTGCCGGAGAGACAGATATGTATTCCAGAGACTACTCCATCTCTGGAACAGGCTCCCCATCCATGTGAAGTAGAGTTCCTCCATAACCCAATTCTAGTGCAACTTGGACAGCTGGATGGGGAACAGGAAATTCATCCCTGGTTTGGCACCTATGTCTCTAATGGACACATGCAACCTGTAAATGGTTCATTTCCCAGGTCCCTGCTTACACTTATCAAGGGTATCGGAATTTGACAGATATGCATGGCTAGGCTTAAAAAGGCCCTTGTGGCCGTTAGCCTAGTAAACACCTATGAACATCTGTCTGGACAGATTGCATTGATACCACAGGGGAGAAAGTAAGTCCCGGACTAATACTCAACTATTCTTTCCACTACTGTAACTCTTGTCTGATGAAGGGGAGCACTAGAAATGGGGATTCCAGAGAAGGAAGGTGTTGACTAAAACAATTTCTGACAAACCATTGAATTTTCCACATGTGAACATGAGTCACTGGTATCATGAGAATCATGGATGCCATCAGTCCAAAATGTTTAAAAATTCTCTTGCTGAAGCAACATTCCTCTTGGAGAATTCCAGAAACACCATTAGGAAAGACAGGATCTTGTCTTCAGGAAGAAAGGCATTCTCTTGTTGGAACTGATTAGGCACCCTAGAAAGACTATTTTTTTGTGGTGGTGTCAGACATCGCTTCTGAAGGTTCAACTTTAACCCTAGCTAGGAGAATATGGCCGAGACCTTCTCAAGTGAATCCATGCACCTGGCTATGGGCTCTGCACAGATCAGCAAGTCATCCAACTAAGGAAAGATATGAATGCCAAGAGTCCAACAGCGGGCCACTACTGGGCAAGGCATTTGGTAAACCCTTGAGATGCAGTAGATAGTGCAAAGAGCAACACAAAAAAATGACCAGATACAACAAATCTCAGTAATCTCCTGAAGCAATAAGCAATGGGGATATTATGATATGCATCATTCAAGTCCAAGGTCACCATGAAGCAATGGCCTGGCAACAGGGAACACTGTCTGTAGAGTGAGTATCTTGAACTTGGGAACCTTGACAAACATTTTCAGAATGGAAAGATCAAATACCGGTCTCCATGACAGCTTTATTGGAGGACCAGGAAAATTTTGGAGTAGAAACCTCTCATTCTTTCTGTAGAAGGGACCAGTTTTATGACTCCTGAGCCCTGCATTTGCCAGAAAATAGGAGGGAATAACAAAGTGTGGTCAACTGGATGAGGGGGAACACCTTTGAATGGAGGCAGATATTCCTTCAACTGCCATCTGTAACCCTTGCTAACGATGCTGAACACCCATTTTTCAGAAACGACTAATGGCCAAGGTGTCTTATTGAGAACTAACTTCAGAAACATGGCAGCTGGTGGGAGATTTGGGAAATATTGGTGCCATGCCTCAGCACAGTCATATGTTGAGAGAGGGATGATAATTTTTGGCCTCGTCTTAGGCTTGGCAGAGTTATTATCCTACTGTGTCCTTTTATTGTCTTGTTTTTTGTTAGGCTGGAACATCTGTTTGTAAAGCTGCTAAAAATTATCCTGCTTAAAGGAAGGAAATTTGGGAATAGGAAACATTTTCAACACCCCTTGCATGAGTTACCTCTGCCATCCCAATGTTTAAGGATCTGATTAGCTACTGCACCAAACACACAATCAGACTCAAGCAGAGCATTCAATATCTCATTTTTTAACTCATCAGACAAGGTCTCACTGTGCAACCAAACATACCTTATCACCAGTAACGAAAGTGTGTTTCTAGAAACAGCATCAGCCCCTTCCAAGCACACTTTAATGCATGCTTTGATACCAGGAAACATTGAAAACAGTATCTTCAACAGATTTTTTGCTCAGCAGGTAACAATCCAGCAAACTTGTCTAAGCTATACATGCATCTCAAAACAAACTTCCACAAAGTAGATTTGTAGTTAAATGCTTTAAAAGCTAACACTCTAGATAGAATCAGCTTCTTTCCCTTGGATTCTAGGAGTTTGCTTAGTTTATCTGAAGGTACAGGATTTGAAGAAGATAAAAGTCTTTTATTAGAAGAAGCAATTGAGGACACAGAAGCAGGGTCCTAGAATAAGGGGGCTTGGAGGCCAGGCATTTCAAAGCATACTCTGAATTTCTTAAACATTTTTTTAGGCACAGTCTCAATAAGTAGAGGAGAATTACAAGCTTTACTAAAACATCCTCCAACACTGGGATCGATGGAGGAAATGTCTTCATTTCCAGGGCCTCATCCTCCAAACGATCACAAACCCTGCTGATGTCAGAGACAGCCAATGATTGCTCCCAAGTGAATAAATCCCTAAACCTAGCCAGCTTTTGCGGAAAAAGAAAACATTTGTTTGAGTTCCTGTTCATCCCCAGAGAAAACCAAGTCTCTGACTCTTGACAGGTCAAAAATCTCAGACACTAAAAACCCTTCAAAATCAGGATCCTTGTATAGTTGAACGGAGTAGAAGCATCGGCATTACGGTATGCACCCAGTAGTCAACTGCCTGATCTAGCCATAGCCACCATTTCAGGTAGGAAAATAGTAGAATTGCTGCCCTACCACATGGTGGGTCTTCTGTCTCTTCATTGCATGCAATACACTAGTGGAAGAATCACAGGGGGAGATGTATCAACATAGGCAATGGGTCCTGCACCTCTGACTACCCTTTCTAAAGGGTTTGATTCTCCCATACCAGAAGCAGGCAATGGTACAGCCCCAGAGGATGTGTCTGACCTTCGTGTCAAACACAGCTGCAGTATTAGCATCACTCCACTTGACCTTGAGGCAACAGGAGGTAAGTGGTCCAATAACCTGCCCAAGACTGAAACTATTGTGGAGTCACAAGTCATAGGTTGAGGCATATTTTTTATTTATTTGCATGTTTTTTAGGTGCAGAAGGAGTAGATGGTGGGGAGAGACACCGAATTTGAGTCCAGCAAGTCAGGAGACAAAAAACTTGCCAGATCAATACAGAATACTGGATACATGGTTAGCTCATTACAAAATGAGCAAATCTCACTATTATCCCTCTAAATAGCAATCTAAGGTCTACTTCTACAGAGATACTATAATGAATAATGAGATAAGAGGACAGCAATTTCAGTAACTGAGCACAAAGCACAAAAATACATATCACAAAGACCCCCAATTTTAATAAATAAAGGCTAGTTTCAGCCCCAAATATACAGAAACCGTTTAAAATGGTATAGTTAGATGATTTTGCTGCTACTTTCCCTGTGAGGCTCTGCAGCGACAATTTAATGTTGTAGTGAGTTTCACCATGCATACCTCTCAACCGTACAGATTTTCACAGAATATCGAGATTTTTGCTTCATATTTTTGGTCTGTCTCTCATAAAAGTGTGGTTTTCTGGGAAAACATTCGCAAATCATTGAGGGCTGAAGTCAGAAAATAATGATGGGCATTTGAGTTTTAGAATTTATGGCCTTCAGAAAATTCATGCTTATACAAAATGTGTTATTCTATCAATTGTCTAAGTTTGTAACAGCAATATTTAAAAAGTGCCATGATTTTTGGACTTTTGTCCCCCCATTATTTAGGGCTTTGTCCAGATTTCTTGCTCTAAGAGTTTAACAGGTATGTGTACTGTACTGTATTGTACTGTATTGTGTAACATTTTCTTCACTGTGGTGCAACCATGGAGTTGGATTATATAATTTTGGAGATGTGGGAGGCTTGGCCCCAGCAATAAAAATGTTTTTATGTTTTTCATCGTTTTTCAGCTCACTATTTTCAGCATGCGATTTGCAATAAATGCTGAGCCAAAAACAGTGCTTCCCATTCATTTAGGTAAAAGCACATAAAATAACCTAAGACTGCTGTGTGTTAAGTTGGTATAACTGTTTTTTACAGCTTGTGTCATCTGACTGTCTGAAGGATTGCTTGCATAATAATAGACCCTGTTAGTTAACAGCCTGGATATCATTGCTGGAACCTGTGTCTAACAGAGCTCTTTTCAAACTATCTGGAAATATACCGAACTAAGTATATTTTTTTGGTTCTTCAGAATTGTGTACTGTAAATTGCTGTGGGACTAATTTTATTCAAAGTTGTGCACTGTTATTTTTGATTCACTGTATAGTTTTTCAGATGTCTGCTGAAAGTGTTTTGTTCCACCCACCCTCCCTATCTCTGATTTGTTGTTTAAATTTGGTGGCTTTTGCAGTTGCCCGCCCCACTATAGATTTGATCTGGGACACTCCCCCCAATCCAATCTTTTTACCACATTCTACCTAATACACTCCTTCTGCACTTGTTTTTAGTAATTTTTAATTTAATTGCATTTTTTTAAACTGTGTTTGGTCTAATATTGCTACATACTCAAGTGTGCTAGCTTGCACTACATCTGAATTGTTTTTACTGCTGTTTTAGCTACTTTTCTGTAAAAAAAAAAAACTGTAAGCCTGTTTCCTACCTTTTCTGTAACTAGTGTAGTCCAGATACAGATTTGCTGTTTCCAGGTCTGTATGTAAGCTTCAGAGCCACCCCCCCCCCCCCAAGCCTTTCTGTGTTAGAGGGAAGCCTTCTAGCTTGTCAGTGGGAGTGGAAAGCACTAGTTAACCTATCTACCACATAAGGAGTGGTTCTGGCCCAGAAATTGTAGTTACTGGCCATCTGGGCATTCTTTTCCATCTCTCTTAACTTTCTGATTTGAAAACCTGCATTTGCACTTGTTTCTTTCCTGTAACTAGTCTAGTGCAGATACAGATTCTTAGTTTTAGCATTTGAATTTGCTTATTCGTGCTCACCACTTGTTCAGAACTTGTTGTAAGCACTAAATAAGCTATTAATTACTATAGCACTAAACCGTCCTCATTACCTAGAGGAAAACAGTTTTTGCACTTACTTTCCTCACTTACTTAGAGAAAAACAGCTCTTGTACTCACTTTCCTCACTTATCTAGAGGAAAATAGTTTTTTTTATTCAGGCATGTCCAAGGGTCAGCTCCTAGTGTTCTCTCCTGTCTATCTGATGAATCTGGGCATCTTGGAGCAATGTAGAAATTGCCTCATGTACACAGACAACCCTCTCCTCCTACCATCCAACACTACAAACTGTGAGAGATGCACTTATCAAGCCAAACTGGAGGTAAAGCTCTCTCCAACCAAGACTGAACTTGACATTCAAGAGGAGAAGGTTAACACTTGCACCACACCACACTTATCATATAGTCTCACTAAATCTACACCATCAAAATCCACACATAGAAACACAAAAACATTCACGGAGGACCTCCAAAGCAGAAACGCAAGCAACTTCCATGCCCCAACACAACCCAAATGACACATAGCCCACAGACTCAGTGTGCCACTCAACCACAGCCAATAAAGCAAAACAACGTATCCAACACACTAGCCATAGGTGACTCTATAGTCAGGCACACTGATGTCCCACTCACCAGGCTAAACAAGGATAAGGTTACTGTCAGCTGCATGTCAGGTGCCAGTATCCGCCACATAACCCACGCACTCAGGTCACTCCACAACAAGCACAAATATGACTCTGTTATTGTCCATGTTGGTATGAATGACCTGAGACGTACTTCCCTGGACTACATGAAAAGAGACATGGAAGAGCTCTCTGATTTTGTAGCCCAGGCAGGAATGACCCTAGCCCTGAGTGGCATTCTGCCATCGCCCAGAATGATACCGCAGTACAAGGACAAAATGATTGACTTCAACAATTGGCTAAGCTTCTGGTGTCATTCTAAGGGGATCCAGTATCTGTCTGCTTGGGATGACATATTCGACAGACCACGATGCTTTGCCAGAGATGGCCTGCACCTCTCGCCTCTGGGATTCTGGATACTGGCTAAGGCTCTTGCCGCCCCTATAGTGCCTTTTTAGGCAAGGTTCAAATGACAAATTCAAAACTGTAACAGGAACAGGCAAGCAAAAACTGAGGGTAAAGCTACTCAATGCTAGAAGTCTAAATCTCAAAATGCACTCACTCGAGGCACTCCTTAAAATGGAGAACATCGATATCTGTGCAGTGACTGAGACCTGGTTCAAGGCTCCAGAGAGCACCCATACACTACCAGGCTATAACTCATACCACACTTTTTGGCCATGTAACCTGGACCGGAACACCAAAGGCGGAGGTGTGTCCATATTCATTAAGGATATCCACACCTCCAGGCTAGTTGCTCAGCATAATGCATCCAAGGTTATCCAAGTGCAACTAACTCTGGGCAAAACTGCAATCCAAATTGTAGCTTGCTACAGATCCCACACCATGCCCCAAGATTCCCACTCCTCTTTTCTTGATGTACTGGAAAATATTAGGGTTCAACCAAACACCCTAATAATGGGCGATTTCAACTACCCCACCATTAACTGGGAAAACTACTCCTGTACCAACTCCTTCACATGACGCTTTCTGGAATTCATAAACTCCAATGCCCTGGATCAACATATCCATACCCCCACCAGGGGCCAAAATATCCTAGACCTAGTCATTACCAACATGAGTGACCAGTGTTCCACACCTGAAGTCATCTCCTCGTTGGTCCGATCCGACCATTAGCTAATCACCCTTGATATCCACATCCTGCCCCCATCCCCCCCCCATTAAGGAAACCATGGTAAAACATTTCTCCAAAGCCAACTTCATGCTTCTTAAGACAGAAATGGTGAACTTCATGACACCCATGCAGATGGACAATACAGTTACGACTGCTGAATCCTACACAAATGCACTCTTTAAGCACTTACACGAGTGCATGGATCGTGCTATTCCAAACAAAACTAAGACGCTACCTCCAAAAAAAGGAAGCCAATCTGGTGGTCCCCTGCCATAAACAAACTGTACAACAGCATCAAGAAATTATTGCAAAAGAGAGTAAAATCCCATTAGTGGAGGAGCTCCCTGGTCAGCCTCAGTAAGAAGCTGAGTTCCCTTATAATATCCTCCAAAGCTAGCTGCAAAAACAAAATCACCACTGATTCTAAGGACAACCACAAAGCATTCTATAGCTATGTCAATAATCTCAATGGCAACATCCAGATCTGCACTGAGTTACAACACAACGGCACAAAAATTACAGAACCAACTGATATTGCCAACACCCTGGCAGATAGGTTCAGTGTTAACATTACCCCCCCCTCACCCCCTAAAGGGCTCATATCTATACAGGAAGAATGCAGAGTCCCTGAAATCACAACTACGCAAGTAAAAGCTGCACTCTCTAAAGCCAAAAACACAGCATTCATGGGACTGGACAACATCCCAGGCTGCATTTTACATGAACTTCAGAACGGACTGGCTCCCCACCTAAGCACCATGTTCAATCATAGCCTCACATCAGGCTTTATGCCCACTGAAAAGCATACAGCAACAGTTATCCCACTCCACAAAGGGGAAGCCACAACTGATCCCGGGAACTATTGCCCTATTAGCCTGACAAGGCTGGTCTGCAAGGCCATGGAACGTATCATCATGGAACTCATAAACAAAGACATTGGTAACCTCCAAACTCTGGATCCCACCCAGTTCGGGTTTGTGAAAGGCAGATCATGCCTCCTGAACCTGATTGACTTCTTTGAGGCAGTCACCAAAGCTGTAGATGAGGGTAAGGTGGTTAACAGAGCCTATCTTGACCTCGCCAAGGCTTTCGACACCATCCCCCATTCCGGAATTATAGCTTCTTCTTTTGGCTGCTCCCATCAGGGGTTGCCACAGCAGATCAACTGTTTCCATTTCTTCATGCCCTCTGCATCTTTCTCTGTCACACCAACCACCTGCATGTCCTCTCTCACCACATACATAAACCTTATCTTAGTCCTTCCTCTTTTCCTGTTACCTGGTAGCTTCATCCTTAGCATCTTTTTCCCAATATACTCTGCATCCCTCCTCAGCACATGTCCAAACCAATGTAATCTTGCCTCTCTGGCTTTGTCTCCAAACCTTCCAACCTGGGCTGACCATCTAATATACTTATACCTAATCCTGTCCATCCTCGTCACACCCAGTGCAAATCTTAACATCTTCAACTCTGCCACGTCAAGCTCTGACTCCTGCCTTTTTGTCACTGCCACTGTCTCCAACCCATATACCATAGCTGGTCTTACTACCCTCTTCTAGACCTTCCCTTGCACTCTTACTGGTACTCGTCTGTCAGAAATCACGCCTGACACTGTTCTCCACCCACTCCATCCTGCCTGTATTCTCTTCTCCACCTCTCTTCCACACTCACCATTACCCTGAACTGTTGATCTCAAGTATTTAAACTCATCCGCCTTTGCCACCTCTACTCCCTGCATCCTCACCATTCCTCTATCCTCCCTCTCATTCACACACATATATTCTGTCTTAGTCCTGCTGACCTTCATTCCCCTTCTCTCTAGAGCATATCTCCACCTCTCCAGGGTCTCCTCCACCTGTTCCCTACTCTCACTACAGATCACAATGTCATCTGCAAACATCATAGCCCACAGGGACTCCTGTCTGATCTCGTCTGTCAACCTGTCCATCACCATTACAAATAAGAAAGGGCTTAGAGCTGATCCTTGATGTAATCCCACCTCCACCTTAAACGCATCCATCACTCCCACTGCAGACCTCACCGCTGTCACACTACCCTCGAACATATCCTGTACCACACTTACATACTTCCCTGACACTCCCGACTTCCTCATAAATACCACAACTCCTCTCTAGGCACCCTGTCATATGCTTTCTCTAAATCCACAAAGACACAATGCAACTCCTTCTGACCTTCTCTGTACTTCTCCATCAACACTGTCAAAGCAAACATCGCATCTATAGTGCTCTTTCCTGGCATGAAACCATACTGCTGATCACTAATCATCACCTTACTTCTTAACCTAGCTTCCACTACTCTTTCCCATAACTTCATGCTGTGACTGATCAATTTAATCCCTCTGTATTTACTACAGCTATGCACATCACCCTTATTCTTAAAAATCAGTACCAAAACACTTTTGCTCCATTCCTCAGGCATCCTCTCACTTTCTAAGATTTCATTAAACAATCTAGTTAAAAACTCCACTGTAATTTCACCTAAACACCTCCATGCTTCCACAGGTATGTCATCTGGACCAACAGTCTTTCCGTTCTTCATCCTCTTCATAGCTATCCTTACTTCCTCCTTGCTAATCCACTGCACTTCATGATTCAGTATCCGCACATCATCCAACCTTCTCTCCCTCTCATTCTCTTCATTCATCAGCCCCTCCAAGTACTCTTTCCATCTGCTCAACATACTCTCCTCGCTTGTGAGTACATTTCCCTCATTATCCTTTATCACCCTTACCTGCTGCACATCTTTACTAGCTTGGTCCCTCTGTCTAGCCAATCAGTACAGGTCTTTTTCTCCCTCCTTGGTGTCCAACCTTTTATGCAACTTGTCATACACCTTATTCTTAACTTTGCCATCTTTCTCTTTGCCATATACCTCATCTCCTTATACTCTTGTCTACTTTCTTCATTATAGCTAAACTCATTACTAAACTAGGTATAAATCCCCACGTCACAAGATGGGTAGCCAACTGGCTCACTGACAGAACCCACACTGTAAAAGTTGCACACTCCAAATCTGACCTCAAACCAGTGACAAGTGGAGTACCACAGGGTTCAGTCCTGGGACCTCTCCTGTTTGGTATCAACTTCTCTGAAGTACAGGCTAACACAGAAGGCCTCTGGCTAACGAAGTTCACAGATGACTGCAAGCAAGGAACCATAGTCGAGTCCGCAAATGATGTGGAAATCCTACAGAAAGGCCTCGCTGAGACAGATGCCTGGTGTCAGAGCCATGGCCTCAAGCTCAATGCTAAAAAGTGCATTGTCATCCCCTTTGGTAAAAACTCTGTATCCATGAACTACTACATAGACAGCAGTCTACTTAACACCGAATGTGTGATAAGAGACCTTGGGACCCAGGTGGACAGTAGTCTGCCCTTTGATAGTCACATTGCCGCAGTAGTCAGGAAACCCTTCTACGTGGCACACCTCATCATAAAAGTGTTCTTATCCAGGAAAAAAGAGGTCATTGTCCCCCTCTACTCAACACTCATTAGACCCATTATGAAGTACAACGCCCCTTTTGGAATTTACCTCACAAGACATCTGCAGCAGCTGGAAAGGCCACAGAAGTACCTCACAAAGAGGATTACTGGCCTCAAACAGATGCCCTACACTGACCGTCTCAAAAAACTCCAGCTTTACTCCATAGCATATCGCCTACTTTGAAGTGATCTCTGCCTAACATATAAAGCTATGTCAAACCCAGAGCTGTTGGACATGCTACAACTAATGAAATCCCAATCCCTCCGAGCTACACACTCTAGGGACCTAAACCTTGTCACCACAATAAACAGGACATGCTGGAGGGATAGATTCCTGTCCCAGAGACTTCCCATACTCTGGAACAGGCTACCCATCTATGTCAAGCAAAGTTCTTCATTAGCACTCTTCAAGAAAAATCTTGGTGAGTGGATGGGAATTAGGAAATACACCCCGAGGATCACTTCTGTGTCTCTGCTCGACAGTGGCACAGGAAAATAACTTTCTTGGATGGCATAAGCCAGGGAACCTTGTTGGCTAGGCTTACGTAGGCCCTCGGGCCAATAGCCTAGTACCTACCTATGAACCTATGAACAAGGAATTACGCATAAACTTTAGAAAAAAATCCTGTCAGGAATGTTTCACATAGAAATTAGCATCAAAATCATGACTTAAATGAAAAAAATGTTTAAAATGCTGCAAATCTACTCAATTATCACAAATAATCACAGTCCCACAGAAAACCTTAAAAAAAGTAAGTTTTCCTGTCAAAACTATTGAAAGACCATTGTAATCAATGGAGATAGATGCAATTTACTCATGGTTCTGGCAGCATGAGGCAAAGAGAGGAACTGCACTAAAACAGCCTTAGTACAAAAACAGTTAAATATTCACCAATGACCATAAAACACATTAAAGGTGTTAAAAACTCCATAGAGAATCAGAATTAGCTTAAAAATAATCAGTATAAAACTCAAAAGTACATATAATTTTCCAATAAGAAAAAAAAAACAAATCAGAAGAATACACAATTACAGCACTGAAAGAAAAAGGCAAAGGGAGGAAATAAAACCCCAAAAGGGTTTCTTGTCTGAGCTGCATATATGAAGTAAATCAGACAGAGGAACAGTCTTCTAAAAAATCTTCTCTTACTGTGTTACCAGAAA